>NW_017307496.1:254923-257385 GCF_000935625.1 Nanorana parkeri | reverse complement strand
CAACCCCCTTACTGTAACTACAACAATAAAATACTTACCTTCCACTCCACTTCATAGAACTTTGATGTTGTGGCCAACCCCTGCTGCACCCCCCTATGAGATGACACCTTAGGCAATTGCCTCAGACTACCTCATTACAGGGACAGCCCTTCACAGGACTGCACAGTGACAATCTCCAGAGAGGGGGTTAAAGGTAAGTATTTCACAGTGGAGGTTCCACTGAGGAGGAGAAGGTCGCTGAATTTAACATTTCGTCTAATATCACTCTTCACTTGAGTTCTTGGTTGTATCTGAACAATCTGTCCATATAACTAATCTATGTTTTTTTATTCCCTAAAAGCTCCCAGAAATGTTAATAGTCTTTGAAATGAAACAATTAATGATAAAAGGTTCCTGCTGCCAGAAAGCTAATAAGCAAACAACAAAATATCCAGTGTCACCAAAAGAATGCATTAACATATTAAATACCTTTAATCTTATTTTATACAGTCTTGAAATATGTCTGAATTACCACATTGAATTAAATATCCCATCATCACAGTTGAGTAAGATATATGTTTTACTCTGGCACCAGTTGAAGTAATCTTCTCCAGTATGGAATAAAGCCAGGGCATAGTAAATATTCGAAATAACTAGTCCCCACCTGTGCAAGCAGATGCAGAAGCTTTATTTAAGACTCGCATTTTCTTCAGAATATGTCTTTCCCTGTTAATACTGTTTGCTAATTTATTTGCATTGCTATTTAGAAATTTACTTTTTGTTGTAAATGCTGCACAGCAAGTCAACCATAGATATACAAAATTGTGCAAATAAAACTGCATATAAATGAAAACGAAGTAAGGAGTTTATGCATGTTTTCTTGATGAGATCATATTGAAATGATAGAATTCAGGAAAATTTTAGGTAATTCTTTAGATTAGTGCAATTTTTGGGTCTGTTAAATTTACAGACACATAGATATTTGCAGATTTTGGACAAACGGCACTAAATGGTAACTGAGATAGGAGTAAAATAGGAATCTGGGCTCCCTCTTGTGGAAAGGATCAATTGGCTATGTGATATTCGCAAATGGGAATGGTTCAGGATAAAACAGCGGAATGTTTGAATATAAGTTCAGTTGAATATAAGTTCAGTAAAGACCACATGTCTAGATCACATCCTTGGCATGGACAAGTTGGCCAAATTCCCTTTACAATATTATCATACCTCACAACTTTCTTCAATGAGAAAGAGCGACACAATAAATTTAGGCAATGCCATGCCCCTCCCCTACCATGTCCGCAGTTATGTGGATCATTAATAATTTACATGCCAAAAACGACTGGTTAAACCAAAAATTGCTTTTTGTCAACATTACATTCCCTTTATACTTGCAATTCCAACTGGCAAACAAGATAATCAAGATATAAGATAATGGTTTTAGTGCAGAATAACACTTTTGGTATGTAAATGGTACCTTTCATAGACATCTGTACATCAGACCAAAAAAGAGAGACAACTGAGGCATACAGAGGTACAGAAGGATTTGGATCCAAATGGGGGACAGCTCCTTCAAAAAGATTTTAGCTACGATCATTACAGCTAAAGATGGCTAGCCAGCTAAAGGCATATTACATTTAAGGCCTGGTTCACACCTGAACGTTTTGTAGCGCGTTCAACGCTCGACAAACGCTCTACAAAACGCTCAAACATCTAAATCCCATTGTATTCAATGGGTCTGGTTCACACCTTGCCGTATTTCCGCCCGTCCGAACGCAATACAAAACGGCCTACCCCCAAAGAAGTACATGTACTTCTTTGGGGTGTTTTGGTCTCGCGTTTCCATTGGGATACAGCCAAGTAGCCCTCGGAAACGGGCGTTTGTCGCGCGTTTTTCTTACCGCGAATCGCGGTAAAAACGCGCGACGCCAAACACGCGACAAACGCGCATATTCAATACGCCTAGGTGTGAACCCAGCCTTAACATCTGTGTTTGTACATTTCATCATCTATCACACAGAGAAAAGTACATGAAATAGATACTGGTGTAATTGTTCACTTTTTCAACCTCCAATCATATACTTCGAGAACTGATAAAACCGATCGAATTGAACTGAAGATAAAAAAAAAAAAATGGGTAAGATCAGGGGCATGTTTGTATTTCACAGTGCCACCCTTTTACACAAGCTCTGCCCCTTTGTGCCATGTATTTATTTTTGTAAATGAATCCAGGAATGTTTGCTTTAATATGCAGGACTACATTTTACCAGTACCGACCACCCCTTTCATAATCCATTGGTACATTGTTCAAAGTCATGTGAGCACACATGATCAATGTTTAAGTGGTTATTCATTTAGTCAATTCCCTGATCTAAAATTGTGCAGATCATTGTGATAGGAAGTGCAGAGGACCGTCCTACATTGCCTCATTGTAGACAACTTCAGGGTTAAACAGGACTAATACTCCCCCCCCCCCAATCCCC
>NW_017307496.1:191443-254907 GCF_000935625.1 Nanorana parkeri | reverse complement strand
CAGTGGTAAACACGACTAATCCTCCCCCCCCCCCCAATCCCAACCCTCAACCCATTACCTATGTACAACCATTGCACAACCACAACTTGCTGTGGTGTTTCATTCTTGGCGATAATGTTCTCATCCCCTTTGGTTTGATTGGGGCTGTATCCTGAAACTGGAGATGCTCAGTGTAAAGCTACAGTCAATGGGGACTTCAGCGCAAATGCGGCATTGCAGAGATGTAAACACTTGGCAGGGAGGGAAGGGTTTAGTCCAGTTTAGATTTGTAGGACTGGTTTAACATTAGTTTTTGTAAACCTAGACTTACCCAAACTCCTAATATACATTATTACTAAAAGAGAGATAGATTTTCTCTTTTAACAACTAGAATAATGAAAATATATAACATCCAGGGTACCAATGAACGTCTGAAAAATAACATACTAAATATTATTCAATGCTCAGGATAAGCCATTCTAATACAGTACAGTTGCCTGTGAATATTTGTAAAAAATATATACATCTTTTCAAATCAGTGTGCTCTATATCAATGAGCATGACTGAAATAATTCTGCTTATTTCGCCATAGTAATGTTTCCGTCCTTTCCTCTAGACTGACAGACACTGCAAAGTGACGCAGATAGCATTCTTTGTTTGGAATGTGTGGGAGGTTGCAAAGAGATCTGACAGAAAGTAAAACAAAATTTTTTATTTTAATGAGAAGCGTAGGATGAAACACACTCGTATACGATATAAAAAATATAATATGTCCTTTATATCACAATACAAATATTTGTCATATTGATTCATTTGAATACTACACATTGCTCTGATTTCTTTTCCTGCAGTGTATAATGAATTCAAGCCTTAAGCTATAAAAACATAGAGTCACACTATATAATATTTTTCAGTTGTTTAAGTAGACCTTCACCCTTTTTCTTATACTTTTTATTAGTGATGCACCGATATTAGTATTGTTATCGGTGCTGATACAGAGTATTTGGGCTCCTACTCGCCCAAATGCTCTGATACTTACCTTCGATACCAGAACTTCCGGTCAGAGGGACATCTCCCTCTGACCGGCAGTGCCAAAAGAGCATGAAGCCGGTTCCCTTTCCAATCAAGAAGTCGGTCGGTGGGTTATAACCCGTCTCCTGGTTTCTTGATTGGCTATGAAGCCGGCTTCACTTGTTGGTAGGCAGACTCGCGTCTTAAACAATCAGGAAGCTGGGCGGCACTTAATGACCCACCTCCCAGCTTCCTGATTGGCCAGGAAGCCAGGCTGCCAAGGAACAAGTGAAGCCTGCTTCCTAGCCAATCAGGAAGCCAGGAGGCGGGTCATGATGTGCCGCCCGGCTTCCTGATTGGATAGGAATCTGGCTTCACTTGTTCCTAGGCAGCATGGCTTCTTAACCAATCAAGAAGCCGGGCGACACGTCATGACTCACGTCCCCGCTTCCTGATTTGTCACTTGTTGGTAGGCAGACTCGCGTCCTAACCAATCAGGAAGCTGGGCGGCACTTAATGACCCACCTCCCAGCTTCCTGATTGGCCAGGAAGCCACGCATTCTAGCAACAAGTGGAGCTGGCTTCCTAGCCAATCAGGAAACCAGGAGGTGGGTTATGACGTGCCACTCAGCTTCCTGATTGGCTAGGAAGTTGGCTTCGCTTGTTGCTAAGCAGCCTGGCTTCCTGAGCAATAAGGAAGCCGGACCGCACCTCTGACTCACCGCTTCCTGATTGGTCAGGAAGCCAGGCAGCCTCGGCAATTGAATCCGCTGTTCTTTCACTAGAACACCGGCTTCACAGGCAATCAGAAATCTGGGTGACAGGTGATGATCTGCCGCCCGACTTCCAGATATTTGGAGCACACGGCACTGGTACTCGGTACTTGGTATCAACGAGCACCGAAAACAAAATATCGGTACTCATACGCGATACTGGAAAACCGGTATCAGTGCATCCCTACTTTTTATAATAATAATGTTCATCCCCCACATTCATAAGTTACACACATTTTTTTTATTTTGTAAATACCTTGTTTTACCTTTTTGGTCACTTATGCCATTTTAACCTGAATGACATGGGTGCACTGCGTGCAGACTCCTATGATATCAACAGCAATTATCCCAGAGTCTGCAGGCAATTTCGGGAGCACTGGGTGTGCATGCACTGCCATTCCCGTGTAAGTGCAACCAGCATTTTAACAGGGATTGGTGTTTTTTACATGTTGCCATACCTGCTGAATCATATTATTTAAATGTTGTGATGACTGGAACGCAAGGTAACGTTAGCTTGCATGGGAAGGTTAGTATTAACAGGTACTAATATTTTCAATGGTGTCTTTATCCAAATTTGCAGGTGTGGAGTAAAGTAATATTTGTAGGAATCCTGTATCAAAAAAGGTGTGCTGCCACAGCAGCCTGTTCTATTTCATTGTATTTGTGTTTAGTGCTCCTGTTTACCCCTCCTATTTGTTTAAGTTAATGCAGCCTTAGTTAGACAGCCCAACTCCTCCGCATCCTAAATTACTATCACATCCTTGCGAGTAAAAGGGGCTTTTACAGAGCCAGGGGCTTATGGTTTAAAAATGTATTTTCACCTCTGAGAAAAACCCTAGAAAACAACCTCTGTTATACTCAAAGTTGAAATAAACTACTGGATTTCAATACAGGTCTTGTTGGTGAGTTGGGACCGTCCATTCTGGCTGTACAGATTGGGCTTCAGCAGTCTTTTGTACAAAGCAACATTTGAGACAGAACAAAAAGTATTGTTTTTCAACGGTGAGACAAAATGATAAGTTTGACAAACATCATGAATGGGTTCATTCAAAGTATAAACGTTGCATTGTCTCATTTGTTTGAAGGCTCATATATGTGACTCACTTATATATGTTTCAATTTATTAGATATGTATGATTATTAGCTCGGCACAATATTGTTTTTCACATTTTTCAGATATTTAGATATATCCTTAGTGCTTAGTAGCTCTTATTTCCACATAACACTTACTGGCGCTGATCACCTTTATTGTTTATTTTTTATCCTTTATACCTCGCCCTTGTATTCCTGTCACGTACCTTACGGGGAGCCTGAGATGACGAAGGTGGCCTCTCCTGCTGCTCCAGTCCAAACACCCCTGTATAGCGGAACAGGTGCGTAAGGACAAGGAGTGGCACAGGTGCCAGTAAGTGATGTAGGTTCTGAAGAAGCTGTGTGCAAGTTGCAGAGGTCTTCTAGCAGGTACAGAAGGCAGGATCCAAGTAGCAGAGTCGAAACAAACCGAGTCAGAAACAATCTAGCAGCATGGTACCGAATCAGCAGATAGGACGTAGTCAGAGGCAGGCTGGGTCAATAATTTGTGGGCAGCATGGTATCAGGCGACAGGTAAAACAATAGTCCAGAACAATTTATGGAATGCAGAGCGAAAGCCAGAGGTCAAACAAGCTAGGTCGGTAACGGGTGGTCAGATCAGGAATGCAGGTTCAAGGGCATAGAAACAGGATACAGCTGAAGATCAGCATGGAAGCCAGAGCATCTCAATCATAAATAGCTCATTTGGCGCCATTGTTTGAAACAAGCACCCATCCGTGTGCACACCATGTAACATGTGCATGAACGCGTGGATGGCCGCGCACAGTTCTATGCCAGAACTATGCGCATGCACGTGCATGCACAGGTGCCCGGCCAGAACTCTGGCTGCACATGTTGGTTCTGGCTTCTTGACAATTCCACATGGTTAAATACTTACCCACATCCCTGTTTGGAGATCTTCATTGTGTGACAGTGGCCAGTGCTAATGCTTGTGAACAGTCCTGACCAGGCCCTGCACCAACCATGCATACAAACTTCTGCCCTATTTTTTCTATGGCTGCATCTGTACTCCTATGGATGACTACACAGTGAAGATCTCTAGAGCAGGGCTGCAGGTACATATTCAGTCATTTGGAATTCACTGTAGGAGGGAGGGACAAATACACTTAAAATGAAGCGATCATTTAAATATATTCAGCACTCTTGGCTGAGTCTAAAAAGATACCCTTATTTTCCCCCAGGTGTCACTTAATATAGGCACTGGGGGGAGATGAGAGGAGCAGGATAGGGTGGGTGCTAGAGGCAGATGAGAGGAACAGTAATTGAGGGGCACAAGGGGTAAATCAGAAGAACAGAATGGGAGGATGATGGAGTTAGATAAGTTGAGAAGTACATGGGGGTACTGGAGGTGAATGTGAGGAGCAGTATGGGATGGTGCTGCAGTTAGATAAGAGAATCAGTACCAGAAAGTAGAAGTACTTAGGGGGCACTGAAGGCAAATAAGAGGAGCAGTACATGGGGTGAATGGAGAAGGATGAGAGGAGCAATACAGAGGGTGCTAGGGGCAGATGAGAGTAACAGTATAGGCAGTGGCGGAACTACCACCGGTGCGGGGGCCTGAGGCTATGGGGGGGCCCAGTGGGGTCCGGTCCTGGGCACCCCCACAGCCTCAGTGGGGTCCGGTCCTGCAATATGGTGCAGTGCAGGGTCCCGGTGTTAGAACACCGGGGCCCCGCACTGCCCACGGGCTTCTCCGTGAGGGGGCGGGTCCTGTGACTCGCCTCCCCTCCCGGCTGCGTCCATAGTAACAGGCGGCGGGAGGGGAGTCACAGGAGACGTGTGTGTGTGTCACACGCCCCGCCCCCTGCAGTGCACACATCGACACATGGCTGCTGCTATCCTGGCAGGGCAAGTCCGAGCGGGGAAGGGGGGCTCTTACTTCATGTAATTAGACAAGTGTATTATAATGGGGAATATTACACTGTAATGTTCCGTATTCTAATCTAATTCTCTGTTGTGTACTGCTATTTCATGTAATTAGACAAGTGGATTATAATGGGGAATATTACACTGTAATGTTCCCTATTATAATCTAATTATATGTTGTGTACTGCTATTTCACGTATTTCGACAATTTCAGGACCGATCAGCAGTTCCAGGACAGATCGGTTCTCCTGCACATGCGATTTGCAATGCCGATCTGCCCTGGAACAGCTGGGAAAGCACTGGAATGCTTCACCTATTTGCGGTCACACATTCCACCGCCAAAAAACTGGGCGGGATTACGTTAAAACGTGTGACCACGTCCCCGGTCACACATTCTAACGTAGTCACAACCTTTGATAGAACACCGCCGTCAGGGGGGTATGGCCGGTATCCATGTGAGGGGTCTGGGCAGCTTCTTACATGGGTATCAACTGTACTGGGGCAGCATGGCAGAGGTGACAGGGAAGGGGGTGGAGGAGGCCAGGCCCCAGCAGCAGCAGGTAAGCAGAGTTGGCAGGAGGTACAGGAAAAGGGATCCCGACGACCAGACCAGCCCATCTGCAGAGCCCACCATAGAGAGTCCCAGGTGGGCTATGCAGGATCTATGGTGTGCTCTGCAGGGTCTCAGGTAAGTCCAGCACACTTCTGCAACTTTAGAGACCGCTGGGGGGGGAGGCCAGTGTGACCCGATCCCGCCCCCCCCCGTCTTGGGAGGGGGGCCCAAGATAAAATCTTGCACCAGGGCCCTTTGGTTATTAGGTCCGCCACTGAGTATAGGAGGTGGGTTAAAAGAGCAGTAGATTAGAAACAGTGGAGGAAGATGAAGACAATTTTCCATCTTGCTTTAAAAATATCTCTGAGAGCAGGTCAAAACATAATGAAAGTGCTTAGCATGTGTGTGCCAATATCCCATTTCAGATGAGTTGCACAGATGATCCCAGTGGATTCAAGGTCAGGCTGGTGTTTTCACATTCATTATTCTTTAGATCATCGTTATACCGTGCACGGCCATCAAGTTAATATCACTTCTGCCACAAATGGGGATTTACACTTGAATTGGGAGCTGAGCATAACATACCCAGTTCACGTCAAGTGATAATAAATGGTACTTGTGAGAGTTTAGAGTTCTGAGGAAAACAACATATTGTCACTGCCTATCTTGTCAATTTTACAGTATGTGATGGAGCATTGCTTAAAAACTTTTTTCATGGCTTGCTTGATCTTAAAAGCAAAAATAGCATGGACGATTAAATCAATATCACTCCAGTCAACAGCTGTTTAAAAAAAGATGTTGCTACAGCAACCAGTACGGACTTATTAATTCTCTCGCCTATAGCCAACATCCAGTTTAATTAACACACACAGGCAGCAATTAAACTATTTTAAGGTATACAAAGTAGAAGAGTATAAGGAAATAATTGAAGATCCCTTTGTACTATCTAATATATTTCACTTTAAAACCCCCTAAACCAGTGAAGGAAGAGTCCCCTTTTTAAGATGACACTTTACTAGTTTTATCTCCTACTCTGTCCACCTTTTGGCAATCCTTGAACACTCATCCCTTCAGTGAAGCCTATTCCACCTCAATATAACAGTACTTTCAATTATTTTATTAAATCATCCCACACAATTATTATCTTTTTTATCACTTGCCCCTCCTAATAGATTGTAAGCTCTCGCAAGCAAGGCCCTCCTACCTCCTATACTGAAATTGTATTGTTAACTATATTGTCTCCCTCAATTTTGTAAAGCACTGCGCAAACTGTTGGCGCTCTATAAATCCTGTAAAATAATAATCTGTGTTAAGTGATTTATTTCATTTTTCATAAGAGGAGATGTCCTTCTTGAAGGCAAGCTGTGATGCTGGTCATGTTGGAAATGCAATAGCATATACTGTTATGTCTTTTGAGCTGTAGATGGCACTATAGTGCAATGTTAGTCTCTATATGCATGCTAATCTTTGATACACTGGAAGATTTCCTATATATATTTTTTCATCACAATGCTGTATTCTGATGTCATATTCTCCTACACAAGTAAAACTTAATTCAGCATTCCTCAAGATCTCAGTGCTTCATCTAAACACATAATCAACAGATCACATGTTATGCACTTCATAGCCAAGCTGCCTAATTTACTAAACCAGCATCTAAATAATTTCATAAACGTATTGACAGTATTGCTGTCTCTTAGATATCTAAATGGTGCCACATTCTTAGGGGGTTATTCACTATTAAGCCAAAGTATACAGCCGTAGATTCGGCTGATTCTTCGGCTTTCTTCATGCACCAGAGCCCTTTGGGTCGGCTGAACAATATGCTTTGGCTCGACTGAGCTGAAGTGACAGCCGAAGCGGGGCGAACGGCCTGCCGAAGGCCAGTCGTTCGCCGTGCAAATGACAGCTCACGGCTCGCTCCGCCCAGTTGTCATGACAGATCAGATCCTGGGGAAGCTGAACTGTCATTAAACAATAACAACTGGGTGGACCCGGCTGTGACGTCACCCCGCACAGTCCGTCCAGTTGTTATTCATTGGCCGGGACCTGCTAGAAGACTCTTTTAATTTCTTTTGTTTTCTTTTTTTTTAAATTTCCTATTTGTTTTCATTTTTAAAATAATTTGGCAATGCTTTTATTTTTTTTGTCCTTCTTTTAACTTTTCTATTCTGCTCGGTACCTCGGAGGTACCAAGCATAATAGCCGAGCCGAATGCCGCTCGGCAGCATACGGCTATTCACACACTGCCATTCGCCCCCTATGAGAATAGGGGCGAATGGCAGCGAGTGAACTGCCGGAGCTTCGGCTCAGCCGATCCAGATGTTGGCTCGGCTGAGTCGAAGTCCCTTTGCACTTCGGCTCAGCCAAACATGACCGAAGGCAGGCGATGTACGGCTGATTGAATAGCCAAGCGTAGTTCAGCTCACTTCACTTCGGCTGGGTTATTCACTCGGCTGCCTTTGGCAGTTTTGTGAATGACCCCCTTAGTTTTGAAAGTAACATGTATTTTGCATAATGTAACATAGATAGTGTCCTTGCCTCCCGCAATCCAAGCAACAAGATGGCTGCATTATTGTTTACCGTGCTTGCAGAGTGCATAATACACAACAGAAAATAATAGGCTAGCTTTCCTGATGGTTTGGTAAGGGTAAGTAACTGTGGTAGGGCTGATATGACTCATTTGTATTTGTGTGCAGCAGAGGCACTGCATTGTCAGCTCACAACCGGAAGTAATGAGCACAATTTCTGGCCTTTTTTTTGCACTTTTACATGAATGTACACAATATTTGCCCCAGAAAACTAAGCAAGCGGAAATCTATCTAATGGTATATTAATGAGATCAAAAGGAAACAAATAAGAGAAGTTCAATGTTAGGGTTTACATACACGTCAAACTGTGCCCCTCTTATATTAAAGTTGATGATAATGTTCCTACTTTGCTGCTTCTAGTTCTTGCCAGTATTTGTTAAAAGCTGCCAGACTACTGTAATAGTTTCTACAAACATCGGAGAATGTTTGCCTCATCCAATGTTACAATTAAATTGGGCGAGAATCATGTGTCGGTAGGTTCATGCTGGCTGAAGTTGCTTAAAGGAGAACTATGGGGAAAACCACTGACCCCATAGTTCTCCTGAGGGTAACGGGAGGACGCTAGTTTGTGTCCTCCCGTTACCCTCAGGAGAACTATGGGGAAAACCACTGACCCCATAGTTCTCCTGAGGGTAACGGGAGGACGCTAGTTTGTGTCCTCCCGTTACCCTCAGGAGAACTATGGGGAAAACCACTGACCCCATAGTTCTCCTGAGGGTAACGGGAGGACGCTAGTTTGTGTCCTCCCGTTACCCTCAGGAGAACTATGGGGAAAACCACTGACCCCATAGTTCTCCTGAGGGTAACGGGAGGACGCTAGTTTGTGTCCTCCCGTTACCCTCAGGAGAACTATGGGGAAAACCACTGACCCCATAGTTCTCCTTTAAGTAAAATTGGGTTGAATTTTCTCTGCCTATCTATAATGTTTTTTACCAAGACGAGCCAGCTTCTAAGTGCTTCCCCATTCCTTTTCCATAAGTCAGAACATGCACATTAAGGTAATACAAGTTTGAATGTGCGGCAAAGATTGAGAGATACAGCTAGGTAGCTAGCTAAAAAAAAAGTTACATGTTTATTGAGTTCAAACACAACTCTATGAGGATCAAACAAGTAAATAAACTTCATACTCCACCTGCAGGGCGCGAACATAAACATAATGTCCTAATGAAATCCTTGAAGGTAAGGCAACAATATTCTTACACTTAGGCTTTATCTTTTTTAATAGCATGGGAAGACAGCTAAAAAGGAAGAAAATGTACCTTGTTGCAAAGCACTAAATGTAAAATTAAGTTGGGTTCCAACCGTTTAATGAACTCCTCACTCTTTACAAATCCATAACTGTACTATTAAAATTATAGAGATTATTGGGTTGATACCAAAACAGAAAAGTCTTGAATAATGTGGAACTGCTGCCCTTAACAACCAATTTCCATTTGACTTCCCAGTGAATTAAAGGTAATAAACTAATTAACAGCTGCTTTATTTCTATATTTCAGAAATTGACTGCACTAAATAGGCAGCTCAATAAACAATCATTTTCATAGCAAAGGGACAAATTTAGTAGAACATTCAATAAAATTTCGCCAAGCTGATCTTTTTCTTTGTTCCGTTGGGTGTTCATTTGTCATGAAAGATTATTATTATTATTATTATTACATAGTATTTATATAGCGCCAACAGTTTGTGCAGCGCTTTACAATGTAAGGAAGACATTACAATTACAATACAATTCAAGACAGGATGGTAAGGAGGGCCCTGCCCCTGAGGGCTTACAATCTGAAAGAGGAGGGGGAAATGATACATGAGGAGGTAGCTGTGTGGGGATGAATAGTTTGAGAATGTGATGGTTCAGTAGTTAGGTTGAGGTGCGATAGACTTCCCTGAAGAGAAGAGTCTTCAGGGAATGCCTAAAGACAGTCAGGGTGGGAGATAGACGGACAGGTTGGGGTAAAGAGTTCCAGAGGATGGGAGAGACTCTAGAGAAGTCCTGGAGGCGAGTATGGGAGGAGTTGACTAGGGAGCTGGAAAGCAGGAGGTCTAGGGAAGAGCGGAGTGGACGGTTAGGGTGATATTTTGAGACAAGGTCTGAGATATATCCGGGGGCAGAGTTGTGGATGGCTTTATAAGTGACTGTTTTGAATATTTTGAATTTTTGAATTTTATCCTCTGGGCGAGTGGAAGCCAGTGCAGGGATTGGGAGAGGGGGGTTGCAGACAATGAATGGTTGGTCAAGTGGATGAGTCTGGCAGCTGCATTCATGATAGACTGAAGGGGGGATATCCTGTGTAGTGGAAGGCCAAAGAGGAGGGAGTTACAATAGTCAAGACGAGAGATAACAAGGGAGTGTATGAGTAGTTTTGCGGTTTCATTGGTGAGGAAGGGACGTATTTTGGAGATGTTATGAAGGTGAAGGCGGCAGGATTTGGATAGTGATTGGATGTGGGGAAGAAAGGTGAGGTCCGAGTCAAGGATGACACCTAGGACCTTGGCATTGGAGGAGGGGTGGATAGTTGTGTTATCAATCTCAACTGAAATGTTGGGGGAAGGTGCACTGGTAGGAGGAAATATCAAGAGCTCAGTTTTTGAAAGATTGAGCTTTAAGAAATGTTGTGACATCCAGACGGATATGTCAGTTAGTAGATTAGTGACATGAGAGGACACAGAGGGGGATTATTTGAAATGCTTTAATTCATGATCGATCATTTATTATGTATAACCATCATACCTTACTGTTCTGTAATGCCTATGTATTGTGAAACAGACCCTTCTCTCCGCTGGCTCCCTGGGCCCCTTGCTGAAGTGATAGGGGCCGGGGAGAGAAGAGACTATTTCACTACTTTCGACCTGTGGCTCCCGATAATTAGGTTAACATTCCGGCTCGCACTGTCTTCCCCAGTGCCGCATAAAACAATCCACCCAGGTATGGCGTATTAATATTAAATGGGGAGTACTGCGTGTCCAGAGACCGTCGAGGCTGAGAGAGGTAGGCTTTGGAGCTGTGGAAATCTAATTGATTTTAAGCTGTTGTTCAGCTTTCAACAGGGCAACAGATTGATGTGCCAGATAAAAACTAGCATACGAAAGTGTCACTGCTGTTATCCTGCCAGATAAAATGATGCTAGATTGTTGAGTATCTACCACAGATTAAACCCCTGGTTCTCAACTAATGCAGCTTGCTTATGTGGTGCCCCCCGGGCTGTAGCTACCATGGGGCGAGTGAGGCACTTGACTCAGGCGCAGCCGAGAGGGGGCACAGCCAGGGCAGGTCTGGCTGTGCCCCCTTGCCCTTGTTGCCATGGTGGGCACAGGGCGCCAGGCAGCCAACACAGCCGTGGCTTGGCAGGGAGAAGAGGAGGGGCACAGACCCCAAACTAGCATCCACCCGTCACCCTAAGCTCAGTATACCGCGAGCTGAAGCGGATCCCGACAATTATGTCTGGATCCGCCCAGCTGCATGAGTGACAGCTGGCTCTGCCTATCTAGAGGCAGAGCCAGCTGTACCCGCCCCCTCCCCGTCCGTTCCGCCAGTCAGCGCTGGAGGATCGGAGTGGGGACGGGGGAATCCAGCCCTCCCCTGTCACGGCAGAGAGCCGTGACTGGATCGAGAAGTGAGCGAACGCCAGTATGTGTTCGCTCACTTACCGATCTACTGAGTCTCATTGTCACAGGTCGGCTAGAACTATGAGCTGAGTGAAAAGCACTCAGCTCATAGTTCTCCTTTAAAAATTCATGGTAAATGAATATAGTTGAAATCCTATTAAATATCTTTCAGCCTCCACAATCAAATGCATCCCACATGTATGAATCAAGCAAAACAAATGACAAACGCACTCAACAATTTGTCACCAGCTATACAGTAAGGTGCACACGAAATGGGCTTTAAACAGTAAAACAGTAGAAAGGTATCATGGCACACTCACAAGCCAGCATGTAAAAAAACTTGTCTCACCACTGAGGTTAATAACAGAGGTTTGGATACACGTCTTCTGCAGAAAATGTGAAAGCCGCACAGCCGCGCCAAGGCACCTCTTATAGTGCGGTCCTAACTCTAAACTATGAGAGTCTCCATCTTGGAGCACATGGGGGGCAGAAGATTTCAAATTGGGTGCAGGTTTGTCAGGAGGAACCCCAACCTCCCTTAAAGGCACAGGAACACACAAGGGATCCCGCACATCCCAATGGCAGCTGAGAACCAGTCAAGCAAAACAAATGACAAACGCACTCAACAATTTGTCACCAGCTATACAGCAAGGTGCACACGAAATGGGCTTTAAACAGTAAAACAGTAGAAAGGTATCATGGCACACTCATTTTTCCATGCTGGCTTGTGAGTGTGCCATGATACCTTTCTACTGTTCCACATTTATGAATGCCGCTTTTTACATTGTATTAATACCTTTAAATTAATTTTAACCTGCCTTGGAGATTTAATTAGGAGCTAACATTTGCTCCTTTTAGACATGTAAGCCGTGGAAAAATTTGGTGCGGATATTTCGTTATTTCGGTACGAATTTCGGATTCGGACAAAATCCGAATTTTCATTAGTTTTGGATAAGTTTATGAATATTCGTTGCAAATATATATTTATTTACATTTAACTTTAGCCCTTTAGTGAATAAGTGGGGGTACAAGTACCCCTTACTCATTCACAAGGGGGGCAGCTGCTGGGTGCCTGGTATCACTTTCGGGGGAACCCCGCACACTTCTTTTTTTTACTTTTTAACTTGGGATCCCTCCTAACTTTTCTATCAGACTTAAAGGGTCTGGTATGGTTTGGGAGGGGGCCCCATACTGTTTTTTTGGGGGGGTTACATTTGCAGGGGAAAAGGTCTGTTTCGGCAGACCGTTCTCTCCACTACGGCTGTGTGTTCAGCTCAGCCGACCTGAAGCATATGCGTTTGGCTCGGCTAAGCTGTTCGGGTGCCTTCGGCTGCTGTACGGGCTATTGCCCTTCAGTTTAGCAGCCGCTGAAGTGAACTGAAGGATTTGCCGAAGCTACGGCTATGTCCTTCAGCTCTTTACTGAATAACCCTCTAAGTACTATGCAAGAATTGCTGCAAGACACAAGACTTCATAGTGCTGCAGAATCCAGGGATGCAGACATGTATGCAGCCAACAGTATGTGCAGAGCTAGCAGTGACAGCTAGCTCCGCTCAATAGTTTCCTATTGTCCGGCGGCTCTGCTGCCGTTAAAAAAAAACGAAAAAAAAACTCTCCCGTGTGCTCTGGGAGCCTCCCGCTCCCGGCCGCCCAGGAGAGAAACACTGCTTTTTCTTTTTTTTTCTTTATTCTGACACGGAGCGATGTCAGAATAGAAAAAAAAAATTCCCATTGGAATGCATTGCTACATTCCTATCGGCTATTTCAATTTGCAATAGCCAATAGTAAAGTAGCATTGTACTCACCCTCTGCGATGGACCTGATGGAGAACTGCAGCAGAGGGCGGGTATAATGCTAGTTTACTATTGGCTATTGCAAATTGAAATAGCCAATAGGAGTGTAGCAATGCATTCCAATGGGAATTTTCTTTTTTTCTATTCTGACATCGCTCCGTGTCAGAATAAAGAAAAAAAAAGAAAAAGCAGTGTTTCTCTCCTTGGCGGCCGGGAGCAGGAGACTCCCGGGGGGCGCCAGGGAGAGTTTGCTGTTTGGAGATCAGTGTCCCTGGTTACGAGGTAACCAGGGACGCTGATCTCTCTGCAAATGGCCGGAGCCAGCCGTAAGATCACGGATGGCTCCGCCCAGCTGTCAGAAGCAGGCTGTCAGCCGGTCAGTGGCCGGCCGCTCGGCCAGCTTCGGCTTTCTGCGCTGCGCAGCCGATGCATATGCGCTCGGCTCGACTGAGCCACTCGACCACGTTCGGGAGCTCTACGGGCTATTGTAAATAGCCCGTACAACACCCCTTCGGTTTCCGGGGTGGGGCCGAAGCTAGCCGAAGGATCGGCCGAAGCTACGGCTAGATCCTTCGGCAGCTTCGTGAATAAAACCACTAATTAACTTAGCAAAGAATATCCAATCATGTGCAATAAAGATTTTTAAAAAACAGTATTTTTGCTTGCAAGTAATTGGATGATCGAAGTCAGCAGAGCTTCACCTTGCAAAGTGAAAATTCCCTTGCAAAGTGAACAGCCTATTTGCCTTTAGTAAATCAGCCTCTATGGTTAGAGTGAATCTTCTATGACAGGGGTAGCCAAACTCCAGCCCTCCAGCAGTGTTGAAAATACAAATCCCATTATGCCTCTAGGAGTCATGCCTGTGGCCATCAGAATCTTGCAATGCCTTATGGAAATTGTGGTTTCACCACAACTGGAGGGCTGCAGGTTTGGCTGCCTCTTTTCTATAACATGCAATCATCAAACTACTTAGACCTTTTTTGCAGGCACCTCCTTTAGCATGTTATCATGCCACATCATAAATTCATTATTATGGTACAATTCACACATATGCGGACAAATGCAGTGTGTTGCCATAATATCATGACATGGCAAACATGAGTGGTAAAAATAAATGACAGTGAATGTAAAACACATAAAAACTAGTTTTTAAAATCACATTCAGAATGTACATTTTTCAAATGAAAATATTTAAATGAGGTCTACACAAAGAAAACAATTACCATTTCTTCAGCCAAGGTGAATAAAATAAAATAATTAGCGGACAACTTTTCCTTTTTCTTTGCATTGATTTTATTGATAGATGAAATAGACTACATGAGGTTAATTAACACGTTCTTTTTCAAATGTGACAGGCTTAAAAAAAAAAACCATAGGTCTCAAATTTGAGGCCAAAAAGAGCATATAATGTTTTTCTTCTTCTATTTGGCATTTCTTTTTAATCCCTTCATTTCAGAATTCGAGGGAACATTGTTATTGATAGTAAGATTATATTTTTCTTATTTGGAAATATATGCATCTTTCTGACAGTATGTATTTCCTCTCCACTGACAGAACAAGTTATGTAAAAGCTGTGTGAGGAAGATACTGAAAGCAACAGTTGTTAAGTAACCGATGACCTTAAAGATCTATCCTTTAGGCTGTGCTCACACCTGAGCATATGTCATATGCGCGTTTTTGTCGGGCGTTTTATGAGCGTATTACCTAGCGTTTCCGACATTTGGAAACGTGCGTCGTACGCGCGTTTTTTGATTGACTACGGAGACGCCCAATGAAAAAGACTTCCTATGATGCACCATTTCCGTTTCCTGTGCCTTTGTTTAACAGAGGAGAGTGTGTTGTTTGCAGTCTGTTAACCTGGATCTCTAAACGACGACGCACTGCAGCAATAGTTGCAGCAGTGCATATAATGCGTTTGAGGAGATGGAGACTGAGCAGGCGAAGGTTCTGGGTCCATCCTGCCATCGCAAACCGACAACAAGGAGGACAGTTCTGGGCCATGTACGAAACCCTTTGTGCATATGAGGAGAAATTCTTTGCGTACACACGCATGTCCATAAACAGGTTAGTACATGTACATTGCTTATTGTTGTTGTGTCCCATATGATAGTAGCATCCTAGATTTGATTGGGAAAAAGACGGGATCGCAAGATAGAAAATAAAGCTAGCATCAAATCAGCCTGTCTTTCATGTATGTATATGTGAGTAAAATTTATGTTTTAAACACAGAACTGGTATTTTTCTGATTACATGGCCCACATGCTCTTTTAAAGCACCATTTCATTGCTTAATTGCTAGTAGTGTTAACCCTCACCTTTTATTTTCTACAGTTTTGATGAGCTACTGGGTTGATGTCTATCCCTTTGGAATGGCAGGACACATTTATGAGAGACAGCATTGCACCAGTGGAAAGACTGATCATCACTTTGCGGTAAGTTGACTAACATCACGCCACACATAATCCTGTGCGATGTGCTGTGACTGTATGTTTAATGCTCTGTGCCCTGTGGATTGTGCTGTTGCGTGTTGTGCCCTGTGCGTTGAGCTGTTGCGTGTTGTGCCCTGTGCGTTGTGCTGGTGCGGGTTGTGCCCTGTGTGTGTTTGTGCTAAGCAGGGTGAGGTATGGCATGTGTGACTCTAAACACACCGGAGGAAAAAATGAAAAAGGTGCCTAGAGTGACAGATAGAACGACGCAACTAGTATGTCCAAATTTACAAATTTTGACAATAGGGGAGCGGAAAGTGAGGCTCGTCCACCTGCATTTCCTCCCTCATTCCACCAGCCAAATGCCAACTGGCATTTGGCTGGTGGAGGTGGTGCTGTGTGCCAGGCTGGTGGAGGGATATACATATGGGGAATGTGGGCGTGGGTGCTATGTTTCTGGGTGGTGTTGATGGTGCATGGGTGTTTGTGGGTATGCTTGTGAAGTGTGTGTGCGCATGGGTGTGGCATGTTGAGGTGGATGTGGTATAGGGACAGTAGCTTGTTGTTGTGAGGAGCTATCAGGGGGAATGAAGGAGTCAATGCATCGTGTTAAAGTGTCATGTAATTCTGTCCGTCGACTACTAGGCACCTTTTTCATTTTGTCCTCCAAGCTGAGAAGGAAAAAGGCCTCACATGATAGCTTGGGGACAGGATGAGACATGGCCTCAAGGGCATCGATGAGCCTGTCCTCTTCTCATTCAGGCCTCTGTCTATGGGGCCTGAGAATGGTACGTCTGCGGACAGGTGCCAGGGCTGCTGGGGCAGACGGTGTTGGTGTCGGTGGTGTAGGATTTGGTGGGGGTGGACGCTGTGTTCCTGTGGAGGCGCAGGGCTCAGGCAGTGTCCTCCTCGTCCTCTCCCTGCCTTGGCTCCCAGCTACTGTCGGTTCTGTCATTAGGAATGAGTAAGAATACATTAGTATGTGCAATATATTATTCTCTACATGTTATGTAAAACAATATCCATGACCCTCATAAACATTGTAATTGACGTGACTTACCTACTCATTTCCACACATGGTATTAGAAATGATAGCTGCTCAGCATGGATGTATCTGGAGGGCGCACTGGCAGCCGCTCCACTCCGATATTCCCTCTCCTTGCGCCTGTGTCGCATGAAGGCGTCCTTCAGGCTCTTCCATTAACTCTTGAGGATATTGACTGTTGAAACAAAATGTAAACATGAACTAATTAAATCTTGCTTTTATTTTTCATATCTTAGGTATTTAGCAACTCGACAGTCATGGGTCAGTCTGCACTATGCCTTCATGATTGGAAAATCGACAGCAAGCAACATCATCCAAGAAACATGCTGTGCCATATGGGATGTCCTTCATGATGTTGTGATGTCAAAACCCAACAAGGAGGAGTGGGTGAAAATAGGGCAAATTTTTGCGAACACATGCAATTTTCCTAACTGTGTGGGAGCGCTAGACGGAAAGCAAATCCGTGTGATCAAACCGAAGAGGAGTGGCAGTCGGTTTTTTAATTATAAAAATGTATTTTCTATAGTCCTTTTTGCCGTAGCTGATGCCAGCTACTGCTTCAGGTACATAGATGTTGCATACTATGGAAGCAGCTCTGACTCGGCAGTATTCGCCCATTCAGACTTTGGACAAATGCTGCATCACGATGATCTGGACCTTCCGTGGAACATCACGCTGCCTGGCACCGCTGATCCTGCTATGCCTTCCGTCTTTGTAGGAGACGAGGCATTGGCTCTGGTTGAGCATCTTATGAGGCCCTACTCAAGCCGTAGACTGAGCCTTGAGAAGAGGGTCTTTACTTATAGACTTACCCGAGCACGCAGGGTGGTGGAGTGTGCATTTGGCATACTCTCAAATAAATGGCGCTTTCTGCACTCTCCAATTAACCTCAAATTGGAGAACGCCATCTCTGCATGGAAGGCAACTTGTGCCCTTCATAATTTTGTACGTCAGAGAGATGGATTCCTATTTGGGGATTCATTGGTGCATTCCATGGAGAGTCCTAATTGGAGTGGCAGCCGTGGTACCACACATGGAGCCACCATTCGGAAACCAGTTTGCTGCCTATTTTATGTCACCGGTGGGAGAGGTGTCATGGCAATTGCAAGCAATACAATCATGATTAACAAAATAAAAAAAACATAAAAAATACTTTTATTCTGTTTGTTCTGGGTTTAATTAGAAGTTGATGTTTTTATTAATAAAGTTTATTTGTATATAACTAATTTCTGACCCTTGTTTTTGTTCATATTGACAATCTGCACGTTGAAATGCACAGCATACCCATTCTGACAACACACACATTGTTAGCTGCTGGTGGCATCTGGATTGTGCATTCAGATTGCTCATTACATATGGGTGTAGTGTATACCCCTACTTTACAATTAATATAAATATGTAGTTGTTATGAGATCAACCAGTAGTTTTCTCAAATCTGAAACATTAGTCAAAAATCAAGGTTGATGATCAACTCATGTGGAACTACAAATCACAGAATACCCAAGTCAGGGTTTATGAACCTGCAGCATGCGATATAATGAACCAACAAATAACCTTACGTATGGTAACACATGAACACTGCACACATGTCTGTTACCTTTTGCTTCTTTCACTTGTTTACTAAAACTCTCCCAATCAGGCCATAACTTTTGTCCAATCTCTTCCCATGCATGCTGCCTGGTTCGCCGATTCTTGTATGCAGCATCCTGCATGTCATAAATGCAAGGCTTTTCATGCACCAGGCGTTGGAACGCTTTGGTGTCGATCAGGCCACACGCTGCAGATTTCTCCATCATGCTACTGCTTCGGTCGGCGAAAAAGTGTGCCTGTAGTCCCCAGGGTATGGTCTGTGTGCCTGTTGCCATGTGCGGAACGTACGTTCATACGCGCGTTTTTAATGACGAAAATGCGCAAGCGCACATTTCAGCGCGTTCACTTTGAAGTCTATGGCCGCAAACGCGCTGTAATAAGCCCCAAAGAAGCTCCTGTACTTTTTCCGGCGTAGGGCTGGAATACGCCCAGGTGGGCACCATGCCCATAGGAAATAATGGGATTTCAGTGTTTGAGCGTTTTACAGCGCGTAGGAACGCGCTGCAAAACGCCCAGGTGTGAACCAGGCCTTAAGCTTCACTCGCCAGGCTCCATCAGTACAGTATTTTACAAACACTGTTGTGACACCAGGAATGTGGCAAATACATGTTTTAATTAAAAAGGATTAAGCATTTAAATCAATACAAACGAAAGCCATAAAACATTTTTAAATGATTGCTTAGACACATAATATCTGGATCTATGAGTTTTGCATGGAAAGACGATCTCTATCTTGTCATTTCCATGTGCATTATGCTGTAAAAGGATAGAAAAAATAGGATGTTTGCTGTGGTTTTAAAGCTTAAAGCAGAACTCCAAGGAAAAAAATTCTTAACCCTTGCAGCGGGGCTTCCACCGCACTGCAAGTCGAAAGTGCTCCTTTGTGTCTAGGTTAAAAATAAAAAGTTATACTCAACTGATCCTCAGAGCCGGTCGGCTCTTAGGGCCCTGCCACACCATATCCTGTGCGTTCAGGCACCATCCAAGCCCGGAATGCACTGGATCGCATAGATCAGGGCGGGCAGCATTCTGCATGGGCTAGTTTTTCCGATCGTACTGTACCGCAAAGGAGGGCATTCCTGTACCTCGCAGTCCGGTGCGGGTGATCTCACTGTGGGTGTAGGGCATGCCTGCGGTGCCACTGACATGTATAGAACTGCCACGCCTTCTCCCGCCCCAGAACATGGCCTGGCCTGACCTATACTATCCAGTGCGTCCCAGGCTCAGATAATGCCAGAACACACTGGATATGGTGTGACATGGCCCTTAGACTGGTTCCTTCTGCCTCACTCCCCCACCGCTCTAAGGATCCTCGAGTCATCACATTCTTTACACAGTGTATAGGACCTAAGGACACCGAGAGACATGCCATCACTGCAGAGGAGGAGAGAGACTGGAAGGAGCGCTGTCACAGCCAGCTGGCTCCGAGGTTCAGGTGAGTATAACTTTTATTTTTAACCTAGACACAAACGAGCACTTAAAGCTTGCAATGCGGCGGTAGCATGGCTGACTTCAGCCATACTTAGGCTGCCTTCGGCTGCATTTCGGTCAGCCCAAAGCTCCGGCAGCTCACTCGCTGCTGTTCACCCCTATTCTCATAGGGGCCGAATGGCAGTGAGTGAATAGCCGAATGCCGCCGAGCGGAAGTACCGAGCAGAATAGCAAATCAATGAGAATAGTTTAAAAAAAGTTGAAAAAATAATTTTAAAATGTAAATAATTTGGAAAATTAAAAAATAAATAACGATTTAAAAATAAATAAAAAATAATAATAAAAAACAATTGGGCAGAGCCAGCAATCTCCGCCCAATTGTTTCCTATTGGCTGGCACCTTCTAGAGTCTTCTAGAAGGTCCCGACCAATGAATAACAACTGGGCGGGGCATGACGTTGCGGCCTGCTCCGCCATGTTATTATTGTCAGCGTCCTCAGGTCATTTGGGGATGCTGATCTGTCATTACAACTGGGCAAAGCTCCACCCAGCTGTCAATTGCAGGCAGAAAGGCCGGCCTTCGGTGTCACTTCGGCTCAGCCTAGCTGAAACATATGCCTTCGGCTGAACCCAAGAGCTCCGACAGCCGAAGAGAGCAGAAGGATCAGCTGAAGCTACGGTTGGATCCTTCGGCTCCTTTGTGAATAGCCACCATAGTGTGTGCTCTTTCTGTTGGCCAGTGAGCTGCCTACCAGATCTATCAGATACCATGATGCCAAACCTACTAAATATTTATTTTGGGTTTACACACCCTTTACATTTATGCTTAAACTTTTTATGCACTAATACAAATCTAGGCTGTAATACATTTATTTTATGTATTATTGGTATTTAGATACAGCACCAACAATTTTATGCAGCACTTTACATAGTTGCCCCTTCACATCAGTCCCTGTCCCCAAGGAGCTTACTATCACACATGCATACATACAGGGCCAGTTTTGACAGGAGCCAATTAACCTACCAGCATGTCTTTGGAGTGTGAGAGGAAACCAGAGTACCCGGAGGAAACCCACGCAAGCACAGGGAAAACATGCAAACTTTTTGCAGATAGTGTCCTGACCAGGATTTAAACTGGGAACCCCAGTGCTGCAAGGCAGAAGTGCTAACCACTATAAAAGTTTGATGCCAACATATTATGCATATGCCTAATAGCTGTCAAAATATTTGTGCTAAAAACAAGTGGTCCACTGTATGGACAAATCAAATTGGAACTTAGTGTATGGGGGCGCGCCCGAGTTTTGTCTTGCCTAGGGCAGCCCCAAACCTAAATACACCACTGACTCCAGGCAGGTATCTAAATACACAATTTGAATACATATATGTTCACTATTTCAATGCTTTAACACTAGGCTCAGGAGTTAAAGCCTAGTTCCTGTTCACACCTGGGAGTTTTTATGTTCAAAGCTAAGCACAACAAAACTCTCAACACAAGAACTCCCATTCATTTCAATGGACCCTGTTCACGCCTGAGTGTTTTGTCGCAAGCTGTAAAATGTTAAACGCTGGAAAAAGTACATGAGCTTCTTTTTGGCGGATTACAGCACATTTGGCACCATAAACATTAATGGAAACGTGTGACACACAGTGAGTGTTTTTGCGTATTTGTCCATTGACTGCAATGTCTTTCAATCTGCCCGCTAAAACACGTGTCTTGATATGTGCACGCAAAAATGTGCAACAATGCACAAAAATGTGCTAAACACTCTACACAAACAAGTTCACTTATATGCGCAAAAACACTGATGCCTAGGTGTGAAGGCAGCGTTAAAAATGCATTCAAGTCCCTTAACTATTAACAATACTGTACTTTATTTCACTAGCATCACTTGGCTATAGATCCTCAAATCATCTCTGAATTGGTGGTGACACTGTCCTTCCTTCTGGAGGGTGCCTACTTTTGTTCCCCCATGGTCTCGGTGTGTAAAGTAGCCACCGCTCCAAGCTCACTCATGTGATGGAGTACAATCTCATGTTCAGTTTACTAGTTTGTATTGAGATTGTAGTCCATCAAGGGAGTGAGCTTGGAGTGGCTACTTTACAACGCACAAAGGGACCATGGGGAACAAAAGTAGCCACCCTCCAGAAGGAAGGACAGTGTCAGCATGAATTCAGAGATGATTTGAGGATCTACAGGTGAGTGATGTACACTTTAGCTACATTTGTGTTAATAGTTAAGGTACTTGAATGTATTTTTAAGATTTAGCTCCTGAGTTTAGTGTCCCTTTAAGCATTATTGCTTTCTGGTTTATGATGTTTATTTCTTTGCCCAATGAGCAGTCTATAGGCGGAGTGGTGACTTAGGAAGCTGCATTCACGAACAAGGAAATAAGTGTGTCACCCTCGGGAGTGTACAAAAGATGTGTAAATGACTAGTTTAGCACTTCAGAATTGCAAATAGTTTGGCAGGTAAAACATAAATCCATTTCGACTGAGTTTTTAGTGGTTTGCCTGCAGTTATGTTTTAATATAAATAAATGGTTTCCTATTTATTGTAATACAATGAGTGTATGTTTGTGTGTTTACAGTAAACCACCTGCAATCACAGCCTTAGCCAAGGGATAAATAAGATCCTTGTTGCCACGGCAACCGTGGATCTATAACGTGGAAAGAAAGCTTTGAATACATGGGCTTCACTAGTAACATAGGCTAAAAATGAGACCTCATTTGCATTTTAGTGCATGAAAAACAGAGTGATGTTTTCAAGCAGACGCACAGTGCCTTTGGGTAATTTACACATGATATAAACTTCAAAGTGGCAAAGCAAAGGGAAACATACTGAAGCGAATAAGAAAAATATGTGTATCTACTCTGTAAAAGCCAAACTAGATTACACCTGGCATGTCATCCTTTGGAATACAAACTCACTCTAGAGAGAATAGACATGTGGGATTCGTTATGTTTTGAATTTAAATATGTATGAGTTTTCCAAAATTTTGACATTTGGGTGTATTGATCTCCCGTCCTCCTCCTCCTGACGCCCTCGGAGCCGGTCCCGGGATCCAAGATGGGGCAGCGGATCCCGACCGCACGCGCGGGGGGGACGGTGTGCCGCGAACGAGCACATGGACCCGCTGATCGCCTATATGTGAAACACCCGGTAACGGGTGTGTGCAACGGTCGGGTCTTTTCTGCCCGTGCGTGCCCGCTAGGGGGCGCGCGCGAGCAGAAAAAAATTGCCATCTGGAGACGGCAGCCCGCAGATGTAGCAGTGCCGTCCGTCCGTTTTTTTACTACGGGCGGACGGCAAGAGGTTAAGTATGAAAATATAACGAATCCAAATATATACGAATTTTCCGATAACTAAAATTACAGATGCATCCGAAATGTTTTCTGAATATCATTCTGAATGAATTGTTGTTGTTAAACATTAAAATAAAAAATTAGCATGGAGTCCCCTGCCCAGTTTATATCAAACCCTTTACACAACGGCAAAAAAAAACAAATGTGTGATCCCTCCTAAAATCCCTCCTAAATTCCCTTTGATCCGAGCAGAAGTCTGCCAGAGCAGGAAAGGGTGGGGGGGACAGGTGTGCACACCCCCTCCTCCTGCACCATACTGGGCCACATGCCCTTAACATGGGTAGGGTGCTTTACCAGGAAGAAAAAAGCACCTTGTCCCCATGTCGATGAGGACAAGGGCTCCGTTGCTCCCTCCCCTGCCAGCAGACACCACAACCATCAGGCCAGAATAGTGGGGGTCTGCAGGCGGGGGAGCTTGTCTGAGTCTGTTTATTTTTTTGGCGTTGGGACACACCCTAAAATTAATTTTTTTATTGTTTCTGTGGACTCTCAAAAGTTAAAAATTATTTTGTATTTTTTTTTTCTAATGTCACTTTGCTGCAACGAAAATTTGTTTTGAAATTAATTGACTTTCGGACCTGTATCCCCAAAAAAACGAATTCATGAAAAATCCAAAACGAAACAAACCAAACTGAATTTTTTGCTGGTGCACATGTCTAGAACAAAACTTAGAGGTTAGATTTGTAGATAGATAAGGAGTCTCATATGTTTGATCATTTCTATTTACTACACAGCAGAATACCATTGTTGCAACTTTGCTGCAATCCTTATATTTTTTTCAGAATCAATGTATACAGGTCTTGGATTATTCAAAGTAAACACTAGTTAATTGCTGTTTCGAATTTAAGGGTTAGTCAATACAGGGACTATTTATTAGCTAGAGTAGAACTATGGTGAAACTATAAAATTATATAGGTACAATTGTTGGATAGGGATTTTCTTTGATGGGTTGACAACTGTCTCTCTTCTGCAGTTAAATTACTAGAGCTTTGTCACACTTGCTGCTGTTTTTGCTGCTTAGATGCTGAGACAGTTTTTACCCCTATCAGTAAATAGCCACATCTATCCTAGCCACAGTCCTTTAGATTGTCAGGACATTGCTCTAACTGTAGGAGCTTAGGGAAAAGGTGGAAAAGCCCTGATTATTCCCTTTTACTCTCTCACAAACTCTAGCAGGGTGCATTAGAAATTCAGCTTCCTAGCTGCATATATCATGAGAAAGAGGTGATGTACATTTTATTTAAGACATTTAACATGTCAAGTTGCATTGAAAATGCCTGCTTATCCCTTTGGGAGGGAAAACCTAGAGACTTTAAACGGACCTTAAGCTAGTCACCCACTAGCATTTTATATCTCATAAATACTCTTCAATATAGACTCTAGTCTCTGTCTTAATGTTACTGTCTTCGTTTTTTCCTAGGTGTTACTGCTCGTTTTGGGCTGCATTCTTAAAAATATATTTTTTAAATTAGATATTGAAGAAGAGGAAGACCACTTGTAATTTATGAGTCAGAATCGAGAACTTTAAGGAGACCTTTGGAGCAACCTTTTTTGCCCATAGTTCTCCTCAGGGCCATGGGAGCGAATTTGTAGCCTGTCATTAAAATCAAGATATCTCACAACAATCAGTCTTGGCTAATTAAGATCTTTTCGTGGCAGGCCTAGCAGATAGGCATGTTCAACTTCGTGGTGTCATATTAGGCCCTGCTCTTGTGGAATAGTGTCAGTGCAGAAGTGGGCAGAGGGACGGACAGTTTCTAGCAGGCCAGTACCACTGAGACTAATTCTCCAGATCATCTTGTTTCTCAGAAAGATTTGATTTGAGGTGGATTGTGACCCCATGATTGAGTCAACTATATTGCTAACTGTCTTCTAGCTCCCAAATGTTCTGAGTCTACATCTTCTATATTGTACTGCTAAAGTACCTAACATACTCCTGCTGTACTCTAGCTCGGCGAACGCTCGAACATGCTATGTTCGAGTCGAACATAGGTTCGACTCGAACGCGAAGCTCCTCCCTAGCTGTGATAATGATGGACATTTCTGATTTTAGGTGCATGGCAACTTCTGCTGTTAGTTCCTTGTAGGTAATAGGCAGCCCCATGTGACATGAAAAGGACTCACCATCTGTTTTGTTTTCTCAGGGAGTTCATTATGGGGAGTTGCCACTTGCGGTCTTTTTGAGAAGGCTAAAGGGGCTTGGCTGAGTGGGCCTTTGTCCCTTTAAAGATGTCTGGGGATGTTTTGACATCTGCAGGTACAGGTTGGTGCAGCGTAGGGTGTTTGAAGATGCATATTATGCTGATAGCAGGTTGGAGCTCTCCTCTATGTGACTGTGCCACTTGGTGCAGGAACCGGAAGCCCTGTTTATTTGTATTTTTTTAACCATTAATATTCAAACTTATTTTTGAATTATAAATTACTTTGCAATGCTTTGTTCCAGAATCAAAATTGTTGTGGCATTATAAATAGGAAAAACCATGGAATAAAATTTAAACTTTTTATCTTCAACATAACCTGTGTCATACTTTCTCATTGCTCTCCAAACCCTATTAAATAGAAGAAATTGCTTCCATGCACTACACTGATGATGACCAACAAGCCTAAGATAGGTGTATGCAGTTTGGAATAAATACTGTAGCTCTATAACATTAGTCTGTATATGTACTATAAACTATCAGTTCTGGATGAACGGTTTGCCAAAGGGCAGAAAGGAATGATTTGCATGGCTTCACCCACTATCTTAAAAAGGGGAATAAACCCTTTATTTTGGGATTTCTGTTGGAAGAAAAATATGTAGATAGTCTGTTTTAAAATCTACATATTAAATAGAATACAGTCTCATATTAACACACTAAAGGAGGAATGTGATATTCTTCCTGTTATTTGAGAGATGTAAGTGAATATTCGAGTATGAGAAGTGCAGTTTTGAGAAGAAAGAATAATCTTTTGGAACGTCCGCACCTCATATATATTTTCTTCTTTGAGTAAGGTGTTATAGAGAGAGGAAGCATATCTTCTTCTTTTATTAGAAGTGTGGAGAACAGAATCTATTATATCTTTAAGAATGCCCCCAGCTTGAGGTGTCCTTTTTTATGTGTTAATGAAATTGTATAATTTGCGCAGATAGGAGAGTAGATATTTATAAAAAATGTATATATTAGCAAAATCACAATCTACATTATTAATTTTACAAATTAGAATTCTAGTGGATTCTTAGATACATAATAAAATGATGATCAAGGGAGTCTTTTAAGACATCAAAGAGCAACTGTCAGCCCTAAAAAAACTGCTGCAGAATTAAAAAGTGTGCAGACCTTTAGAAGTGCCTGCACATACCTGCAGCAAAAGCAATTACAGCATGGTAGAATACATATTATTGTGTACCCCCCGCCCTGTGTTCACAGTGTATAGACCCAACAGTCCTTTCTAGGACTACCTTTTTTTGTGTGTCTGCAGCAACTTGAGTTGCTATTTAGCAGTTGCCCCCTTGCAGTTATAGTTTAACATTTTATTGTTGGCTCTTAGTGTTTTAGGGTTTGTAAGGGAGGATTATTCTATTTTATTTTATTTTGCTAGAGCCTTTGCAAAAAAGTGCCTATGCACAAAAATTTTGTGCATCAAATCACCACATCTTTAGTGCACCAAAGCACCACATCCTTATTAAACCTTTTGTCATAGCTAACATTAAAGTTAGGGAGGCCTAAAGGGAGAGGTGGAGGTAGATGTGTGGAGGTATAGAGGGCAAGCAGTCCTGCAAGACAAAGCAGTGGTCAGGCCACACTTTAGAGAGGAAGAACACATCTTCCTTTCTGGTAGTGGGTGTGCTATACAGCCAGATCAAGCAGAGGAGGTAGTTAAGTGGCTCATTTTCTGATGCAAATGTGCCCCCTTCTTCATCCTCCTCCTCCTCTGCTGATCCCACCATAGCCGCAGAAACCGTTGTGGAGGAGCAGGATTATTTCAGCACTCACTTGCTGCAGATATGCAAGTATTCCTGTCATCTGGTGGTGAGCAAAAGAGTGCCAGGAACATAGCAGAAGGGGACATCAGGTATGGAGAAGCAATTGCCAGTGATGTACCTGCTGCAGCAGCTTACTGCCAAGTGGGCTACAGCGACGAGGGGGGTAAGGATGGTGAGGCAGCAGACAAGTACATGAGTGCCAGAGTTTGGAGAGGGACAAAATGAGGTAGAGGCAGAGGAGCAGCAAGAGAGGATTTCATCAAGGGACAGCTTGTAGAGCAATGGATGGCACAGGCCACTTTTGTCCCCAGAGCTGGTTTACAGAGCTCTGCAGTCTGGACCTTTTTTCACACATCTGCTGCCTGTAGCAGCATTGTGATCTGCAGCATATCAGCTGTGGTAACACTACCAGTCATTTGGGTACCCCTTGCATAAGGAGACACATGAACCTGCACCATAAAGCTCAGTGGTAGCAGCACCTCCATAATACTGTTTGCATCTCCATCTACATCTGTGGCAACCTCAGCCACCTCAAGTGAAAGGGAGGGAGGTCTCACAAAGGGTTTCAGAGAATTAAGAGGCTTGTGACATATCAGAACAAAATTTCTAAACTTTGCTGCAGGGTAAATCATGCTTAGTAATTGAGGCCTATTCCAGTGCTCTGGCACTCAAAAATATTTGTGGCTATTGTCTTTCTTAATTAATACACTCTTAAGTGCTAATTTACTCTCCTACCATTAGCTAATCATTAACAAGCACATACCTGAAATCTATATTTGGGAATAATTGGGTATGCAGAGATGGGCAAGGGTTTGGGGAATGTCATGTTGTGGTTTGGAAGTGTTTTGTGTACTAAGTTTAAATCTTTATTTTTTTAAAGACAATGTGTTGTGCTTTTAGATCTGTTGTGGTTCCTACTTCCACCATTCAACTCAGGCCAATTGCTGCTAGATAAAGAAAGAGGTCACATTTCAAGTTGAATTGAATCAGATTTGGTTGCTGCTGCTTCTGCTGTATTTAGGATTAACAATAATGTAACAGTAAAAAGATCAATTACACATGCAATGCCAGAATTCAGTGTCACTGATGATGTCCATGAGAATGACCCTGTTTCAGTAATACCATATACAGCTTAAAGGCAGCTCCAAAGCATGTCACTTAACAGATTGGTGTTTTTTGGTGTTTTCCTCATGCTGCCTTGAAATCCCATTAAAAGGTAGATAGTCTTCATCCTGTATGGAATGTAAAATAAATGTGTTTGCACTGGTACATGTCCATAGCCAGTTCCCCATGCCATTTTTGACAATCCCTTGCGAATTAGCCTTAAAAATTACCAGGATTAATCTTCAGGATTCAAACAGTGTAGGCTTTCCTACATTACCCACGTAGATTTCAATGGGGTTCACAATTTGTGGACTGCACAATGGGTTCAACAAATGCCCAGTAAACTGTTCCCAGACACATTTGTTCATCCCTGCTCCCTACATAACCTTTCATGTGGCAGCCTGGTGAGGGGCCAAGGGGAAAACTATAGAGTGTGACTTGAGTGACAGCTCTGAGTCTGCTTGTACTGTTGACATCACATTCAGGAAGGCAGTGTCTAGCAGCAGTGTTTGGGTTTTGGGATGTCTACAAGGGAGGCTTTAAAAGATAAATAACATGCCTAAAAAATGTTAGATGTACATTTAATCTTGTGTAACCAGTGCTGTTAAAAATAATAGCCTGGTGATAGAGTTTTTAAAAAACTTTTAGGACATACTGGAGCTTTGCCTGTCACAATGGCTCTGCATTCAGTCATAACTACAGGCTTTTGAAGGCTGCTCCAAGTATGTGCTGGCACATCAAGGTTCCTGCACTTTATATGCACCAATGTTTTTTCAACTGACATTTCTCTTTTAAGCAAAGTGAACCACAAATTAGGAAAGTTGATTCCCTTCCTCTGGTTCAACTCTGGGTTAAGGGATCAGAGGATGCAAGGTCTTTTTTCAGAAATGGTAAGGGAGTCAAATGCATATATTGCAATATTATAATTGTATCTTGTCTTTAGTTTAGATACTATTGAAAGCCACAAACCATTATGTAATAGCATTTACCATGACTGAGCAACAAATAATATACACTATATTGCCAAATGTTTTGGGACGCCTGCCTTTAGACGCACATGAACTTTAGGCCTGGCCTGGCTCGCAGTCTCCACGCTAATTCATCCCAAAGCTGTTCTATCGGGTTGAGGTCAGGACTCTGTGCAGGCCAGTCAACTTCCTCCACCCCAACCCCCAAACTTGCTCATCCATGTCTTCATGGACCTTGCTTTGTGCACTGATGCGCAGTCATGTTGGAACAGGAAGGGGCCATCCCCAAACTGTTCCCACCAAGTTGGGAGAATAAAATTGTCCAAAATGTCTTGGTATGCTAATGCCTTAAGAGTTCCCTTCACTGAATGTAAAGGGCCAAGCCCAACCCCACACTATAATCCCCCCTCCACCAAACTTTCCACTTGGCACAATGCAGTCAGGGAAGTACCGTTCCCCTGGCAACCGTCAAACCAAGACACGTCCATCAGATTGCCAGACAAAAAAGCGTGATTCGTCCCTTCAGAGGACACGTCTCCACTTCTCTAGCGTCCAGTGGCGGTGTGCTTTACACCACTGCATCCGACACTTTGCATTGTACTTGGTGATGTAAGGCTTGGATGCAGCTGCTCTGCCATGGAAACCCATTCCATGAAGCTCACTATGCACTGTTGTTGTGCCAATCTGAACGCCAAACGAAGTTTGGAGGTCTGTAGCTATTGACTCTGCAGACAGTTGGCGACTTCTGTGCTCTTCAGCATGTGCTGACCCCCGCTCTGTCATTTTACATGGCCTACCACTTTGCGGCTGAGTTGCTGTTGCTCCCAGTTGCTTCCACTTTGTCATAATACCACTAACAGTTGAGCATGGAATATTTAGTAGCAAGGAAATTTCACAGATGAACTTATTGCACAGGTGGCAACCTATCACGGTACCACGTTTGAATTCACTGAGCTCCTGAGAGCGACCCATTCTTTCAAAAATGTATGTAGAAGCAGTCTGCATGCCTAAGTGCTTGATTTTATACTCCTGTGGCCATGGAGGTGATTGGAACACCTGAATCCAATGATTTGGAAGGGTGTCCCAATACCTTTGGCAATATAGTGTATATCATTATCATATATCAAAACTTTTAAGAAAACATAAAGACAGACCCTGTGCCCACCCTGTGCAGAACTGATTATTTATGAAATTAGCTTAAAAAGAAGGTTCTGGGCGTGGCTTGAGCTGCCAAGCATGGAGGACATGTGTTAGCTCGGCTCCTCATCACCCGGACACCTAAGCTGCATTTAATCTATATTTTGGCATAATCGTCCTTCCACTCTTCTCCCTGCCTTTCCCCAGACCCCTTTTCTGTACCTCATGGGGGGGAAAAAAGGGTCCAAGCCCCGCAAATCGGAGAAATCGGAGAAGACTCAGCGCGCCTCTGCCTACCACCACGTGCCATCGGACGCGGGCGCCTTGGAACAGTCTCCTCGGTATTCTGAACCGCTTTCTTCCCCCAAAACTCCTTCGGACCTCCTGGAAACATCCTCGGTGGAGAGCCTCCCACCCTCGCCGGTTAGCGAGGCTCCGGCCCGACATGTCAGTGATGACCAACTTCTGCAGCGCTTCAAAACTATGTAACAGGCAGAGCTGAAAGCCGCCACAGACGAGATTAATTCGCACTTGTCTAGGGAGATCAAGGAGCTAGGCCATCGCACCAGTCTCCTGGAAGACAAGGTTGACTCTACTATTGAAACTATTAACTCTCACACGGCCGAGATTGGAATCCTGCAATCCAACCTGGACGCCACTATGCAGAAACTGGAAGACCTGGAGAATAGGTCACGCCGCGGTAATCTCCGCATTCGCGGCATTCCTGAAGAAGTGGAGGACCTACAATCCACGATAACAGCCATGTTTCAAGAGCTCCAGCCCGCCATTCCCATCGAGCGCTTGGAATTTGACAGAATTCACCGCTCTCTTGGCCCCAAACGCCCGGGGGGGGCCCCCTCGGGATGTGATTGTGAAACTCACCTTCTACAGGTCAAAGGAGACTATCTTCCAGACAGCTCGTAACAGTCGAGACTTACACTTTCAAGGTTTCCGATATGAAATCTACTCTGACATCAGCCAGCTCACCATACAAAAACGGAGAGCCATGCGTCCCTACTTGCTTTCACTCCGCGACCACCACATCAGATATACCTGGGGATACCCCTTCAAGTTGCAATTCCTGCACGATGGGAAGTCTTATGGGGTTTCATCTCCTGGGGAGGCACATCACCTGCTACGTTCCCTAGGTCTTCATGAGGATCCGACACTACCAACTGCTCTACCTCCAGGGACCTCGCTGCGGCCCCTACAACCGTTGTGGAGCAAGGTCTCCACCAAACGTCCGGCCACTTCACCGCTGGGACGTCAGAGCGACAAGATCTCGGCCCCGACCTGAGCGTGCATCTCACCAGGCGGACTGGTGAGTCCGGGATGCTACCTTCAGATTGCTTCCATGGATTCCGTTGCAGAGGATCCTTGCCCCCGCAGTGAGTACTATACGAGGCCGCTGATAAAGAGGTTTCCACTCCCCCCCCAGCTTTGTAACTTCCATAGTCTTCCCCATCTTGGATTGCCACTTATGCCCCCTTCTTATCCCCGCTGCACGGACCCTCTATGCCTTAATGCTGACGGCCCTCAACGGCAAGTTTTGACTTCCTTGGCATTCTTTTCGACCGAGCGGCTAGTAGTGTTAAACCCGTATGGACTTTGACATATCCCACTATGCAATGCCCTTCCTCATTCGAATACTGGATACTCGGATATCAGACTCGTGGACATTACCCGGCTGGGCAATGCATGGATTCCCTCATTGGCCTGACACGGTAGCCTAGCGAAGGTTATAGTTTAAAGTTCTATATTAGTTGTACCATCGCAAAGTATATGCTCTATACAGTTCTGAGCTTTGCCTGTTGTGTACATTGCATGTTTAGTTATACATGGTGTAAAGCTGTATTGATACGAGAAAGTGGGGGTACAATCACATGGGTTCTAGATTGGACACAAGCTAGTATGTACCAGTTTTTGAATTTGAACTGTCCCTTTTCCCGCCTCTTTCCTCCCTTCACCCGCACGCATTGCTTCTTTTCCCACCTCCCCCCTTTTCCCGCCTACATTAATCCTTTTTCCCTTTTCTCCTCCTGTCACGTCCCCCCCCCCTCCCCCCTGGGAAGATGTGCTGGGACGATCGTGAGTGGTCTTTCGCCCTCCACGGCCAGCATATCCTTCGTTGGCACACTAAATTTCTATGAGGACCCCATGGTCTCCCTCGAGGGAAGATCCCCTGGCCTCCCCAGTTGGATCACCATAATGGTACATTGTTGTAGGGGGTCTTAACTGTATACCGGCTTATAACATGTCATAATGTGAGACTCCTGTTCCATGATGTGCTGTTCCTGGTTAAGACAACTCCTGATGCTCACGCTGAGCTGGAGGAGGCACGCTTAGATGCATGTGTGTATTAGCTGGTTTAGCATCTGATATCTAAGGTGCATCTCTGTTCCCTGTATCTCCTCCAGCATCTCCTGGTGGGTTGCATTGGCTGCTAGGTTTATTATGGTCTGTGCATGCTTCGTTGGGTAGGATTACACGGCGGTGCAGGCATTGGCTGGGAGTTATTTGCCAATGCTACCGCATGGGATATTACATTTGCTCAGTTGAATTTCTATATCTATAAACAAATATGACATGGTCAGATCACTCCCCAGTTTTTGTGGAATGCTCAGCTATTCCGAGAGCCCCCCCAGCTTTCATTGGCGCCTTAACGAGTCGCTGCTCACCCATGACACTTCTTACACTAAAATTAGGCAGGCATTCCTGAGTTACTTTTCCCTCAACGTGGACTCGGTCTCGTCCCCGGTCTCCCTATGGGAAGCGCACAAGGCCACCATGCGGGGGGAAATTATGAGTATAGCCTCCTCTCTCAGGAGAGAAAGGGACAAAGGGATCCTCGCTCTCTCACGGAAGCTAGCAGACCTGGAAGAGACCTGGAAGGCCTCCCCCACGACCCCTCTCAAAAATCAAGTAGAAGTTGCAAGGGTAGAGCTGAACTTACTATTGAATGCCAAAGCGGAAAAGGAATTACGTTGGAAAAACCAGCTTTTTTACGCTAGGGCCAACACACCTGGTCCCCTATTGGCAAAACAACTCAAAATGTTGCCTTCACTTCGCCAAGTGGTGACATTGCGTTCTCCGGCTGGGGGAACCACTGCTAACCCTGTTAAAATTGTGGAGGCCTTCCGTACTCACATGGAAGCCCTATATAACAAATCCCCAGTTTTCGACGTTAACAAAGCAAATGCCTTATTCCAAGACCTCCAACTCCCTGGTCTCTCAGAAGAATCCCGTGTTCAACTTGACTCCGATATTGAGGAAACTGAGGTTCTTGCTGCTATTTCCGACTTGAAAGCGAATAAATCCCCGGGGCCTGACGGTTTCTCCAATCTCTACTACAAAAAATGTAAAGATGTCTTGGCTCCATACCTGACTTGTCTATTTAACGCTTTGAAATCTCAGCAAGCTCTTCACCCCTCCTCATTGGAAGCTAATGTAGCTATGATCCCCAAACCTGGAAAGGACGCAACAGATGTTGCGAACTTCCGACCCATATCGCTATTAAACACGGACGTGAAACTCCTGACTAAAATATTAGCCACCAGGGCCAATAGATTCATAGGTAACCTAATTCATAGGGATCAGGTGGGTTTCACCCTCAACACCCTCTTCCCCCCCCCCCCCCCATTGGAAGCTAACGTGGCTATGATCCCCAAACCTGGAAAGGACGCAACAGATGTTGCGAACTTCCGACCCATATCGCTATTAAACACGGACTTGAAACTCCTGACTAAAATATTAGCCACCAGGGCCAATAGATTCATAGGTAACCTAATACATAGAGACCAGGTGGGTTTCGCCCCTCTTAGACAAGAAGGGGATAATGTCTGCAAGGTGGTACACTTAATTGACTTGATCCGTCGTAGATCTTTGCCGGGCTTTCTTCTATCTCTTGATATCCAGAAGGCTTTTGATACAGTCTCTTGGGACTATCTTCAATATATACTGTCCAGATGGCACTGTGGTTCGGCGTTTCAATCATGGGTGGCAGCACTATACAACCAACCCTCGGCCCACATAGTCTACTCGGGATTTTCCTCCCCCCTATTCCGGGTCACTAGAGGCACGCGACAGGGATGCCCCCTGTCTCCTATCCTATTTATATTGGCAATAGAACCACTAGCCATGCTTATCAGAAGCAATCCCTCCATCAAAGGTATTGAAATTGCTGACCACCCCTTTAAGTTGAGCCTATTTGCGGACGATATACTCCTGACCCTTTCCCAGCCCCTAATCTCCCTACCCTCCCTTTTCTCTATATTGAAGGACTTTGGGGCCATCTCAGGACTGATGGTTAACCCAAATAAATCCTTGGCACTGAATATCTCCCTCCCATCATCAGTGGTGTCAACACTCCAACAGAATTTTCCCTTTACCTGGGCAACTAAATACATACCATACCTAGGGATAAACCTAACAAACTCCCTCGAATCGCTCTATGCTTCCAATTATATTCCTCTCTTCCGCACTCTCAAGAATCTGCTCTTGTCCTGGAACTCTCTACCCATCTCATAGCTTGGACGAATCTCAGCAGTAAAAATGACGTTCCTCCCCAAACTACTATATCATCTAAGAACCCTGCCAATCCCAATACCCATGTTTGCCCTGAGAGCCCTCCAAAACTCTGTTATGTCCTTCATTTGGCATCATAAGCGACCCAGGGTGGCTAGACGGACTGTATTCCTCCCCAAGTCAGGGGGTGGTCTGGGAGTTCCTAACTTGGTAACATATTACAGAGCAGCTCAAATAGCACCGCTAGTGGCCTTACATGCCAACAATGAGATCCTCCTATGGGTCCTCCTGGAACTACCCAATGCCCATCCTGCTCTCTACCCTACCGTGGTTGCCACCCGCCCTCAGGCCCGCAGGACTTAGCCCACTTCTTCTCCATTTTTTAAAGGTATGGGATTCAGTCAAATGTACTAGCCACCTGCTATCCCCTCACCTCCCCCTGACCACAATATTGGGGAACCCAATGTTCCCACCGGCGGTAGAGTCACCCTCGGCTTTCATTTGGTGGCATGAACAGGGATACACCCTGTTGTACCACTTTTTAGACGGGTCCAGGATTCGCACTTGGGACTCCATAGTCGCCAAATCTAGCCCCCCATCGCGGGAATTTTTTCGCTATCTTCAACTGCGACATTGGATTCAAACTCTTCTCCAAAATGGAAACGCAATGTCCCCACTGTCAATGTTGGAAATCCGTTGCCTGAAAGATCCCTACGCCCCGAAACTTATCTCGGCGCTCTATTCCCATCTGACGGCTCCTTCTTCCTCCCTACCCCCAACGTATGTGGCCAAATGGCATGCAGACCTGGGATCTACCAAAACTCCTGAGGAATGGAGTCTCATCTGGAGGTCTATCTCCAAATGCTCCCTCAATATCTTGTCCCAAGAATCAGCATACAATGTCCTCCTGAGATGGTACCTGGTTCCTGCCAGAATAGCCCACGCCTTTCCATCCTACCCTAAAAACTGCTTCCGGGGTTGCCCTTCAGAAGGTAATGTCATGCACATATGGTGGGCCTGTCCGTCGGCTATAAGATTCTGGTCGAAGGTATGTAGATTCATCTCCTCCTTATTTAACATAACAATCCGCAGAGACCCTTGGCATGCCCTACTGCATATGAAAATCCCGCAACTGCGGCGACATCAACAGAAACTAGCAGACTTTGCCTTCCTGGCGGCAAAACAGACAGTTGCCCATTCATGGAAGAAGCAGATGATACCTTTTGGAGAGTTCCAACAACGCATGCAGGGCTTCTTTATCAATGAGCAACTGTCTAGTGTCTTATCTGACTCATATGCTAAATTCAGGAAGGTATGGTCACCGTGGGTAGACTTCGCGCTTCCAGACCTGGACCCCAACATCCTGTAGTCAGCATGAGATCGTGGGCACCTAGGCTTCGTGAGTTTCGAGGCTGTCGCTCTCACCCCCCCCCCCCCTCTCTCTCTTCTGATTCTTTTCTCTCTCTTGTCTTACTCTTCGTGTTGTCCTATTGATTTACGAGTCGAATAAACAGACTAGGTTGAGGCATGGGCAAAGTCAGTGTTATGTTATGTACTGTTAGAATGCATACCGGACTGTTATCCGGGTACGTGAGTTTTTATTTGATTATGTGAATATCCATACATAGCTTGCTACAGTTACATCTATATTGTACACCCTTTTGGGGTTTTCTGCATTACACTATGTACAATTCTATGCAAAAATACAAAATAAAGAAAACATGTTTAAAAAAAAAAAAGAAGGTTCTGATGAAAGGGGCGTGCTCCAGGAAACACGTCAATCACTACACCCACAGCCGATGCCGGTGTCTATCAACTGGGACTGAGGACTGTGGAAGTTCGTCTGGACTTTTTATAGAGATTACGCCCTAATCTTGGATTATTGACAAGCTGTATATGCCGCTACACTTGTGAGTAGCCTTTCTGTTTTTAATTTATAAATCATGGGTTACCTCCCCGTGGGCTCCTAATTGACACCTCTCCCCTGGATTAATACATTAGTAATAAAAAAGAAAAGGATAGTGTTTCCGGAGGGGTGCAATTGATTACCCAAGAGAGATGTGCTACGGTAAAATATATAATACATTTTTATTTTGTATAATATAAAAAAACGATGCATTTCATATATCTAACAGAGCATTTCATGTATCTAACAAAAACCCTGCATGGGATTTGCTTGTATAGGCATTAATTTAACACATACATATTGATGTGATCCAAGTTGTTCAAGGTAAAACGCATGACATTAATCACAAGTTTGACAGATTTGTAATTGTCCCTTTGAGGGCTTAATTTAATAGGTCCCGACGCGTTTCGCCAGTGGCTTTATCAGGGGACCCAAAACAAATGGATCATGCAGGGCTAGTCTGTGAGACAAGGGAGGCACTTGGAGGGTCGAGAGAGCGGAAGTCGAATGAATCCAAAAACCACCTCCACGATCTCCTTTATGTCACAATCGGGATCCCAGGGTCATATAGGGAGAGATGGCATCCAATCATCCAGCCAGCCTCACTGGGAGGCTACCATAAGTGATACATGTTGGGAAAAGATCCGACTAGGTATTGGGGATCACTACGGAGGCATGCAGCCAGCCACACATCATCAGTGAAACCAAAATAGAACTACATGAATACCTAGTCGGATCTTTTCCCAACATATATCACTTATGGTAGCCTCCCATTCTTTTCTTATGGTGTGCATTTTTCAGGGGTTATTAAGTCATGTTTAGTGGTAATGCAGTATTCCAACTTTGAGGGGAAGAAAGTGAAAATACTCATATTTGCTAGGGGCATTATTCAGCATAAAGCTGTGGAATGCTCGTATGAACAAACTTCCAGAAGACCTTTTCACCCCAGCCTTCTTCTCAAAAACAAGCCTCACTACCGTGGATCACCATAGATAAAACAGTAATTTTTTGAAATAACAAATACTTACTGTGGAACAACTCCCCATGTGTGTAACCTCTCACGCATTTCACCAATCTGGCTTTATCATAGCAGCTTGTTTTTGAGAAGAATTGTGATGCACAGTAGAGGCGAGCTCGTTTTGCCTGCACCTGTGGAATGACTCAGAGTTGGATGGGGTCTGAGAATTTGAGCAGTGGACTGTCTGCACTTTATAGCAGTATGATTGGCTGAATACAAAAATGTTTGAACTCCACTTTATTTCTTAAAATTGTTCATGTGAAAATACATTGTTCAGATTAAATTAAGCTATAAAGAATATAAAGAATTTGGTGTGTCTACTTTAGGTTTAATGTGTAAATTTGAAGTTGAACTTCAGGCAAATAAAAAAAAACCCAACCTAATGCACTTGTATATGTACTTTTACAGACAACTAGCGTAAGTGCCTGAATCTGTCTTCATATGAGCTTCTGTCATCCCTCTGCACAGCAAGCTGGTAAAGGTAAGGTCAGCAGAATCTGCTGCAAGGGCATATGTTGATAGGGGAATATAGAGTGAACAGAGTTGATTAGTTATCATTGTGCTATTGCTCCTTCCCTGGAGCTGTGGAACGGGGCAGTGTCACTACTGTAATCAGAGAAAGTGGCTGTGCACTCTGACTGAGATGTTATAATCACTGGCTGAACAGAATGAAAAATATATGTGTTTAGCTCTTTGCCTGTTTAAAGCTCTTCATGCAATTGTTGGACTTTTGGATGTACAGTGGTTCCTCGGTTCACAAACTTAATTCGTTCCACGATTCTGGTCGCGGACCGAATTGGTCGCGAACCGAATCAAACTGTGATCAGACCGCGATCTCGACTAGACGAAGCCACGCCCATGTGTCAGAGCGGGGAAGATGGCAGTTGTGCTCGTCACCCGATGCGGAGTTTACGAACAGAAGCAACATTTTGCCGAACTTCCTGTTCGCAAACCGAATTATTCGCGAACAGAAGCGTTTGTGAACCGAAATACCACTGTATTTGGAAGGGAGAACAACAACATAATAAAAAAATAACACTGACATTTCTACTTTACTTTAATTTATTGTTAAAATCACAAAAAAAATAATAAAGACAATGTCCAGACAACATTAAATGGTGTGCAACTGTTTGTCCCTGGTGCAGCCAATAAGATGCATTTAGATGTAAACAATTGTTGTATGTGTATGTGTACTTTGTATTTATATATGTAATGTAAATAGAGTCATTGGATTATTAGTTTGCCTAATTCACTCAATTAAATTAAAAATTTAGCACAGCCAGAAACAGTTAATATATGAACTATATTAAGTAATATTAACGATAACACATACATTTTATACGCCTTCATTTTGAATTACACTACTAAGTAATGTTAGTATGTCACATCTGTTGGCTTGTTTAAAAGGAATAGTTCACTTTAAGCATATAATCAAGAGCCCTGTTTAGTAGTCATTTAATATGTGCAGTATCCGCTTGGATTCAATTATATTACCTTAAAAATACAAATACTATGTAAGTGTAGCAGAATTAGTTGACTGTAAATACATCATAACAGAATATGGAAAGTACACTTACAAGCAAGTGTACTTTGGAATGCCAGTGTGAATAGGGCCCTCTCATTTGGCTGCGTCTATTGTTGAACTTCATGCTGAACCTTCGACCTTTACTTTTCAGGAACACAATAGCCTTTGATATTAGATGGTGGGAAAAGGACTCAGAGTCTCATTTCACATTCAGCTGCAATTCATCAGCTTGGCTGGGACTTCTAGCAGTTTTAATGACTGCTGCAATTGATGGTTGAATCAATTTGTGATGGTGACCGCATGGCTGGGTCTGGACTTTAACAACCCCGGATTACAACAAGCAGAGAGGGCACCGTTATTCAATTGTGCTTGTGTTTTTTTCCATTTACTCAGCAAATAATGAGAGACAATAGTTTAAAGCCTAATAAAACAGTACAGAAACATACTTTACTTAAATTGCCATTAATAGTTGACATAAATAAAGTAAATCAACACTTTGTTAAGATACCAGTAGCATTGTTAAGGGGCTTGTATTATTTTATTAGTATCTTATGATCTTTTTATGAAAGGTTAATTTTTTAGCATAATCTTTTTTTATGAGATATTTAGTAATTAGCAATATGTTTGTTATATCAGTAACTTATGTTGGCTACATAGCGTACAAGATACATTATGTAAACAAAATGTGCATGCGCCAAGCTAGAAGGCATATAAAAACCCCTTCAACTATGCTGTCTTCTTATGTATGAGTATTTTTTATTATGAAATGGTCAATTTTAGCAATGGTAATGTCAAACTCCACAGGGTTCAGAGCTGACTGCTTCCAACTACATACTACCCAGGAAAACAGCAAACTGATATTCATTGATTTCTAATCCACTTTGCATCCTGACACCCAGCTTGAAGGTCCCAGATACCCCCGGGGGTTCGGATGGGGGGTTCCATTACAAGTGTGGAGAAGCGATCATGTGGCTTTACAGCTGCCCAAATCACTTCTGTATGATAGTCGGCAGATGCTATAGTGCAGGGGCGCCCACTATTTTTCATCTGGAGATCTACTTTTCAAATGACGAGCTCATTGAGATCTACCAACGAAAAAACACCTGCATTCAGGGGCGGGAGGGGGCGTGGCGGTGCATTGAAGTCAATGACACCGCAGCCAGGCTCCGCAGGAAGGCCCCTCGCCCACAGTGTGATCGCCTGCATTAGTACCTGTGTTCCAGTCCAGTGCGATCCGCAAAAATGCTGTGAGCACTATTTTTGCAGATCGCACTGGACCGGAATGCAGGCACTAATGTGCCTGCGTTCCGAGTGCGGGCGATCGCAATGTGGGCGATGCCATTGACTTCAATACAGCTCCACACCCCCTCCCGCACCTAAACGCAGGGAGTTAGCCGGCTTACATTCCAGTGCGCCCTACATGTCCCAGCGTCCTGTCCTCCCGTAGTGCTCGTGTGGCCGACGTTGCACATGGGGTGTTCTGCACCTTTCCATCTGCAGCATCTGACACATTCAGCCGGCAGCCGCACGAGCACCACGGGAGCATAGCCGTAGTCAGCTCCTTTTGCGCCTGAGGCAAGAAAAAAAACAACGTTTTTTAAAAAAAAAATTGATTTTATTTTCATTATTTTTTTTATTTTTTTAAATTTTCGTAATTTTTTTTTTTTTTACTCTTGGGGGGGCTTCGGTACAGTTTTCATCCATGTATTTACTTAAAAGTATCCCTTTGCAGGCTACAGAAACAGCAACTAAGCACTACATCTACATTAACGCATACATGAACAGAAAATCCGATCACTAAAACCTCATATAAACTTTAACATGTTATTGCAATTTCAAAAATAATTGTTAACATTTTTAAATCAACAACATTCATTAAATAAAACACTGTGATAAAGGTCCTTTTTCAGCCACTTCCTGTTATAGGGTGGCAATGATTAGTCATTGTCTTCAAGGCTCCATGGGCTTCTAAGTGCAATGAAAGAATGAAAGCTTTTTGTGTCCACTTTCTGTTAAAGGGTGCCAACAGTTTGTCCCTGTTTCCCAATTGTACTCCTGCATTGTTACACTGGGTTCCAAGTGAGACCACAAATGGCCATTTCAACACATTTACAGAGGAATTGTCAATGTTGTCACCATCAGAAAGCCTTCCCTGAGAAATGCCATGCAGCCATTATTGTTGTGTATGCATGTAGACAGGAAGTTGCTGCGAGGATACAGGAAATAAACTGCAAAAATATGCCACATAGGATGCAAAAAGGTTAAAACTTTTTTTAAGCAATAGTTTATGATGCATAATGATTTAGCAAACTAACAGGGTCTATTCACAAAAGGGTGAAGAGTTTGGAGAAGGCAGGAGAAGTGAACAATCTAGGACAACATAGCTGAACTGGAAAGTGAGCTGAATTGGAGAATTTTTCCAAATCAGCTATTTTAGCCTAGATTGTTCACTTCTCCTGCCTTCTCCAAACACTTAACCCTTTACTGAATAACCCTGTACATTTTATTCAGAGAGGGTTTACATCTATTTACACAATGGATATTTTTTGTTGCACGCAGTTAAGTATCAAGCACAAATTTTAGCACCATAAATACAGTCATGTGAAAAAGTAAATACTTTTGCATGGAAATAATTGACTTTCTCAGCATAGATGATCTTTATTCAAACAGTGTTCACAGATATATTGATATACTTTCAAATATATAACAAATGGCACATAAACATTTACATGGTGTATTCATTCTCATAATCTAAAATCTAAAATACTGAAAATGCAAGCTTGACTCTTGAAGAAAGTATGTACACCCCCTACATTTAGCACTACTTTGAATCCATGAAATTGGAATAAGGTGTTCTAGATAAGTTGCCAAAAATTAAAACCTGCTCAGAAAGTATTCAGGTGAAACTAGTCATACTACTTAAGGTGCCCATACACTGCACGATTATCGTACGATAATCGTATGCGATCGGTTTTTCGTACGATAATCGAGCAGTGTGAACGGAGACGTGCGACCGTTTCTACTGTACGGTCGCACGTCTTCTGTCGAACCAGCATGTTCGAAAACCAGCCGGGAATCGTACGATTCTCGGCTGGTTAGAACGGTGCTCGGAAGATAAATGCTGAACGGGCCGGTGTGCGCACGCGCACACTGCCCGTTCAGCATTGCGGTCATCGGAAGCCCGCCCCTCAGGGGGGTGGGCTTGCGATGATCGAGAGTGCGATCTGCCTGTCCAAGATAGGCAGATCGTACGTTTTTTTAATCCCTTTACAACCATCGCAAGACTAAAGTCTTGCGATGGTTGTAGAGTGTATGGCCACCTTAAGATATCTATGGTCTTGTGATCTCTTTGTTATGAATTTGTGTGTAGCCCTCATTCCAAGAACATAAGAACTCACTAAGAACCCTCAGCAAAGGTTGTGGATGCCTATGAGTCTGGCAAGGGGTTTAAAAAGATTGCCACAGTATTTGAAAACAATGATTCCACTGTAAGGAAAATGAACTACAAGTAGCATAGATTTCAAACTGCTAATTCATCCTGGACTGGCAAGACCAGTAAATTTAGCCTAAAAGCTGGCCATTCATTTCTAAAAATATTCTCCAAGAACACCATCATTTTATTCCGGGATCTGAAGGTAACTCTTGCAGTTGATCTTAAAGTGAATGCCTTTGTGTGGATTTTGAGGAGGACCCCACACACTTTTTTTCCCTAATGGGAAAGTACACATTGTTTGTAATCAGACAATATGAGGTACCTCTCAAGATCCATTACAGGCCCTGATCCAGGCATGCAGCCTGGTTGGCTATGTAAGGGGGAGCAGCAATCATTCACCCCCCAAACCATACCAAGCCACATTCCCTTAACACTGGTAGGGTATCTCGTAGGGTGATGCAAAGACTCCTCCTGCCTGCATGGCACCTAGTCTCCATGTAGATGGAAGCGGAACAAGGGCCTCCTACTCACATCCCTGGCCTAGTGGATGTGGCATTCTGTGGGGGGCACTCTGCTGTATAAAACCCCATCTACTCCATATGCCTCTAAACCCAGAGAAGGACACAAGCTGGACTTATAGACTGACAATCTATGTGATTCTGCCAAGTAACTGTATTTCATTCTTCAAGTGCAAGTTCAACTAATGGGCACTTTATGTGTTGGCACACACACTATAAAAAGGTGTGGAATGCAGTGGTGTATTTTAGTTTTGTGCTGCCCTAGGCAACTGGCCACACACACACACGCCCCCCCCCCCCCCCCCATCCCTAATCTAAATTAGTCCCACCCCTTCCTGTTTAAGACATTTTGCATAACCTGTAAGTCGCGAGATACAGCACGCGCGGTGTATCCAGATTCTGACAGGTTGCGATATTAATGTTGCACTCTAGTTCTACCTGTGCAATAACCACCTTCTCCATTCCTGGCTTGATGGGCTCCCTAGTTCTGCAGCTACAATAACCATTCTCTCCTGCCCTGCCATGATTTGCTAGTCTCTAGTTCTGCAGCTGCAACACCGATCTTCTGCCTTTATATGCTGAGTCCTCTAATTCTGCAGTTACCAATCTTCTGCCTTGGCCGCTGTGCTCTGTAGCTTGCCCTGCTCTAGAGACATAACCCGGCACGGAGCTTATAGGCTGCACTTACCCGGACTCACCACCACGGAGGTGCCGATGAGCACGATGACACTCTGGATCTCAGCCCTGGGGTCCTGCGGAAGCTCCTCTGCTGCCTGAAGTCAGAGATTTGGGTGCTGGTTTCCCAGAGAGGTCCGGCGCCAGTGCATCCGGATGAAATTCGCACACACCAATACATTGCACAGCATGTTGACCAGGAAGAGGAAGGAGCTGCAGCTGGCATATATGTTGGAGTAGGCGGCATAGGTGGACACGTTGGTCCCCCAGTCAAAGAAGCAATAGGTCCAGGAGTACTGGCAGTCATTTATGAATCATTTATAATATAATTTTAGTTTTCTCTTACCTAACTGGTCTGGGGGCAGCATTTTTTGGCGCCCCCCTAAAAAGTGCCGCCCTAGGCAAATGCCTAGTTTGCCTTGCAGCAGATACACCCCTGGTGGGATGGGTATATAGCAACCATAGTGTCAGTGTTTTAGAAACTGTTGCATGGAAAGAATAGAGAAAGTTATCAAACTGAATGGAGATAGATAAGGGTCATTTGGGAAACTATACTTTAATCTCAATTGTTATCTCTTTGGACAATCAACCCCTTTGCTGCCTATTCCCCTTAATATCAGGGGCTTTTTAAAATGTTTTTATTTAACCTCCCTGGCGGTATGATTATGTCAGGAATTTTGTACCAAAAGCGGTACAATAGTTTGATACATAAGTGTAATCATAGCAGATTACATTGTATTGTGTGTATTCTATGTACATTACAACTTTTCACTTTTGAATTTCCCGCCTGCTGTGACGCCCGAAAACGAAACTAAAAGTCAGATGCCGGCTTTTAGTTTAATTTTCGGGCCGCGTACAACAGAGGACGCCGCGGGCTCGCAGGGACAAGGTGAGAAGAAGAGTGTAAACCTAACACACCTCACATTATATTATTCTCATTCAATGCACCCCCATCCCCAATTATAAAATAAAAGTTAGGCATGCACCAGTTAGGCCTATCATCCCTGATTAAACCTGTCCTGCTGCTGGACAATTTTAAACTGCTCTATCCTCTGCAATATCTGAATTTTTGTAGTAAAACCCCTAACTGTGCTCTTTGTCTTTAGTAAATTTGGGCATTAAATTGCAATTTAAAATTGTTCTGCTTCTGGACAGTTTTACACTGCCGTGTCATCTGCGGGCTCTTGGAAACTCCTTTCCATCTACTGTAAGCCGTGCATGCTTGCTGTTGCAAGCTCCTTGTATGCTTGCTGTCGGGAGCTCTTTGGCTCTGTGAGCAGTTACAGCTATTTAGGCATCTCATGCATCTCTTTTTGCAGCTTGCCCACAATTGCCTGGCAGATAACATGGGATGTTCTAAGCAGGGGTGTCCCAGGTGAATATACATTGAATTTTAATTTATAATTAAATTTGTATTGCAAATACAAAACTTATGTTCTTATGAACAATATTTGATATCCTTTTTTAATCTAAAATGGTGTATGCTTAGCAAATGCTCATAAGTTTCAATGTTATCATGAGTGCAAACATCACCCTTAAAAACTTCCCAGCAGGCACTGCTTTTCTAGAAGTGTTTACATGGCATGTACTATGCTTGATCGTACATAAATGACAGGTAGAGTTAGGTTAGATTGTTACCTGCAGTCATTTTGTCAATAGACAGGTACTCAAAATGACAACAATGGAGAAAGTAAACATTTTAAAAAACAATATAAAGTACTCTGAATAAAGAAATTCCAAAGTAATGAATTTGGACAACATAAAGAATACACACATATGAAGAACATCATACAGTAAATACATTATGAATGCTCATTTACTAAGTCAATATCCGTAGCTTCTAAACTAAAATGTAGACACATGCTGTATTGTTTTCAGATACAACTGATCAGGAACCAAAGCTTTCACATGTAATGAAAACCAATGGCTGCCCCATCTACATATATACCGTTAATTACATACTAACCACAGAAACAAGGCTTTGTAAAAACACATTTGATAGGATTGTTTTAAGCTGATTACATTTACACGGGTATTTAAAACAATAACAAAGAGAAGTGATTCACTTTACCTTTAAATAATTTTTAATATTCATGATCGCTACAGTATATGTGAACAGTAGCTGTATATTATTGGTCATAGGCATCAAACAACATTCTAGCATTGGCAAGCAACCCACCCACTAAATCGTGTCATGCATCTCTGTGCACTTCTTTTTGTGGTAAACTTTTTCTCCATGATTTACTGCTGGATAGTGCTTATAAACATATCACCCATTACCCAACCCTGCGGACATATCTAGGACTGAGTAAACTAATACCTGTGGGTAGTTATACATCGTTTTCTTAAACTACGTCATTTAATTATAAAACAACCCATGGACCTGTTTACCTGTGGATCAGGAGGCAGTAAGTAGGATAGCAGATACACAATTAGGAAGAACGACCTCTGGACCAAAACTGTGGTTTGTTTGTGAGAGTCTGAACTTGATTGACATTAGTGTTATATTATCCTATGAATTACATAACATTATCTAGGTGAACTATGTAATTGTCAAGGCAACTACAGTTCAAGAAAGCAAACACTGAAGGTGAGTGAAGAATTTAAACTTGGAGACAAAGCAATATATCTTGTTCTTACAGGATTTACTGTCAGGGACTCTAAATTAACAAGGGAAGCTAAGGAAAGGTCAGATATTCATGGGAACGACTTTCTCTCAAAGAGCAAGCCATATAATCTTGTCTTTGATAGGCTTTGCAGTAGATAATTATTCCTTTATGTTCTATTTGTAATACGATAATACAATAGAAAGCTAATTGCATGGCAGTGAATGACTCATAGCCAGTGACCCAGGCACAAGTACTGTTATCTGCTCATATCACTATACTGGGTGTACTGAAACTATACTCGTTTTATTCCTGCAGTTGGCTATATGCAGAGGGGGTGTAACTTAAATACTTTGCTGCTTCAATTGGAAAGGGCAAGGCCTAATTAATGGTAGCCTAAGCTTTTGATTCTTACTTTAAATATGTTTATTAACATTCTTCAACCATGATTCCAGCCACTGTATCCAATGCCAAATCAATGGTAATTTGAAATGATTAACAGAAGTGTAAGAATTTCAGAGCAAGATATCACTGAAGGCCATGTTGCTGGCCAGAAATATATGGTGACACTTTAGCATGAACAGAATTTCTTATCACTCAATTAAAATGCCAGTGTCAGACACTATTGCATCTTCAATAAAATAAACAATCTGCATGGTTAAGTTTATGTTTCAGGCCCATATTTAGGGTTTGACATGAAACATGGTCACATCCCTTTAATGATCAGGTTTTTAAAAAAATATAATCAGGAACCCCTTTTTGCAATGCAGGAGAAATTTTCTAAGGGCCTGTGTCTCTGGGCTTTTCTTTTTTTTTTTACTTCAAGCAGGTTTTGCATATCCACACGAGTCTATAGTAATGCAAAAAACATTTGAAGCAAGTGAAATGCAGGTCAGAAGGCGGTCAACTGCAGAGCAAATGCACCTGTCAATGATTTCTGAATGATCTCAAACTGATGTCAAACTGATGCCATCAACACAAGACCAAATCCCTGTGACAAAGGTCCTTAAACATACCTAAAGAAGACTACTTGCTATGTAATACTCTAGGCCTGTTGTATCAGTGTCACTACTGAGAACATTACTAAGCAGATTCAAGCCTGTCCTAAGGTTTGAGCCTGATTGGTGATACAGAAAGAAGAGAAAACAAATTAGCACCGGTTTCAAGAAAAAAACTCCTACCCAACATATGAATGTAGGCTGTTAAGTATGACTGCAAAGGATTACGGAGAACTTAGATTAAAGAGACTCTGTTGTCATGCTAAATACTTTTGTGATGGAGGTTGCCATTGTCTGACACACAAGCTGCTTGATAACTACACTACACTGAAGCACCTTGATTGCTATACAACCAGTGTGTGGCTTGTAAATCAGGACATAGAAATAGGACAGTAGCTGGGGGATTTTCAGGTCATGAAGAACAGTCGATTTATGAATGTAACAGCTACTGAATTAGGCTTGTGACAGGTTAATTATAAGGTGCTTTGTGGCTAGATTAAAGGAGAACTATGAGGTGAGTAATTTTCACTCACCTCATAGTTCTAGCCGACCTGTGACAATGAGACTGTCACAGGTCGGCTCAGTAGATCGGGAGGTGAGCGAACACATACCGGCGTTTGCTCACCTCTTGATCCTGTCACTGCTCTCTGCCGTGACAGGGAAGGGGCTGGATTCCCCCCGCTCCGATTCGCCAGCGCTGACTGGCGGAACGGACGGGGGAGGGGGCGGTTACAGCTGGCTCTGCCTTTAGATAGGCGGAGCCTTTAGATAGGGATCAATTGTCGGGATCCGCTTCAGCTGCGGCGTCTCAATAGACCGCGAGCAGCTGCTCGCGGTATACTGCAGCGTCTCAGTATACCGCAAGCTACGGTATACTGAGACCCCAAGAACCCCAAATCCACAACCTCAAAAAAGTAGATTATTACATGCAATCAATAAAACAAGGATTGTACATAGAACAATATCGGACCTCTGAAAAGTACAAGCATGCATATGTACTCAGTACTTGGTTTGGGCCCCTTTTGCAGCACTTACTGCAATTACTTTGCACGATATTCTAATTATTCGAGTTTCACCTGTATATATATATATATATATATAGTCCCTCAAATGCATTCTTTATGTTAACAACCACACTAATAATGATCATTAGCACAGGAAATATGGGTATCTAAATGGAACTGTGCTTCTGTAATCACATGCTTCCATCAGTTTCTGAAAGCTAGTAATTATTTACACTAGCGTGTTTTGCAAACTACTCACATGCTGAATTCCAGTACATAGTACATAATTAGCTTTTCAGCATTAGGAAACTAATAAAATTCAATTTTGGAAAGACTTTTAATTCAGCAAAATTACATAAGCACATCAAATCTATGATGATGCTAACACATTGAGGATCATTTACCGTACGTCCTATTCCATTATGTTATTTAATTATATTTTTCTATACTTTGTATGTCAACATCAACCTGCAAGAATTATCGACAGTCATAAGGTTCTGAGAGGTATCTAATGAGGAAAGCAGGTAAAAGAACTAAAGATGAAATATCGATTTATATTGAATTGATTAATGGTAAATAGAGTCTTTAAGTTGTTAAATATCCCTTTCAGGTGAAGAAATACTGATTCCACACATATGCAACACTTACGTTAGTGAAATTTACATTTTAATAAGAAAATGTAGTTTAAAAACCTAATGGAACTGGTCTTTGTTTTTCACCTCTCTTCACAGAATCACATGTGAAATACGTTGTAATTATATTTTGCGCATTTTTGGGGTACCCCCCTCCCCTCAATGTTGAAAGGCATGAGGTTTGGTATTGTTTAGGAAGGAAGGGGGTACACTCTCACTGCCTTTCCTTTCCTGGTCACCAGGCTGCATGCCTTGATAAGGGTGTGAATGTTAGGGGAACCCCACGCCATTTTTCCTTATTTGTTTTAAAGTGACTTTCGAATGACTACATCATATTGGTCAGTGAATTCATGTGCAGCTTTTAGACATTCTTAAAGCATGTTTTTTTTAAAGGATTGGTATATTACAATATTGCCATTTAAGCCACATGAAAAGACCCTCTACCCACTGAACTGTATTTTTAAACCAAATTTTGCATTGGTACATGCCCCCTATGGCAGTGCCCAGCTACCCCTGTCCTTTTGTTTTTACAATAGCTTGTACATTAGCCTTATAAAGGGCCAGGAAAAATAAGAAGATCCGGCACCCATAGACATCAATACGGTTCAGCTTTATGTTTGGGGTTCCCAGACTTCCCATTAGGTTTGCCAAACCTCCTGTAAAATGAACTTTGCCCAATTCATTCATCCCTACTTATAAAGAGGAGTGTGTAAGATTCTCAACAATGGTGGCAAAGAGCACTGGAGTGAGAGAGCAAGAAGTTCATTTCTATCAGAAGAATGCAAGGGTTTCTTACCCTTCCTTGTGCAGTTGCTTGCAGAATGGCTTGTGTAGTGTCTCTAACACTATTCCTCTTTGGTGCCCTCTTCTGCAAACGCATTAGCATACCCAGAAGTACCAGGTAGGTCATTTTACTTATAGAATGAACAAAGAGACAGAGGAGCTTGAACTTCTGCATTGTAAGCATTCAATTGAACCTGTTTTTTTTTTTTTTTTTACCTGCTTGGGCAAAGCACATTTTAAGTAAGTAGAACAGGAACATGATTTTTAGTCTGGTGATAAAAAAGTATAACTTGGTACTGTATGCAAAAATGTATTAAGATACATTTCCTAAACAACAGCAAGTCAGCCTGATGCTGCACCAACAAATTGTAGTTTTAATTACTGTAATCAAATTTTCCTGTATTGTGACTCGTTTCAGCACTTTCACAAATTATTTGCAAAGCATTTAAAATCCAATTAAAAAGATCATTTGTTGGATATGCCTAAACAGAATCCATTGAATATATTTGTGCTGCGGAAATGGAATATTGAGAAAATAGATAACAGTTAATTTGATACAACCAATTGTACATATACATTACTTGTTCCTTGACACTCTCTAAATTACAAATTGATGTAGAAGGTGCAGGAAATCAACTTGTTAGGCAATACAATTTAAATAGCTTCTATTAATGCTGAATTAGTAGTGAAGCATGCTGTTTAGCTCCCTGGTACATAAAGAGACTGAGGCCATTATAGCGCGTTTACGTGTGTTTTTTTTTTTTTTTATAGGCCACCAATGCACCAGAACAGAACTGTTAAAAAACCTGCACCTTCATTTTTTTCAGCGCACCAAGATAGTTCAACTCTGTGTGCCGTGGTGGACTACACAACAGGTCTGTTGTGGTACGTCGGGGATGTGTGTTGGAGTGTAACTTATAAGTACTGTGTGTTACGGTAAGATGCACATTACAGCAATGTGGACACACACTTATATTCACTTGAACTTACTGATACTTGTGCAGCTATAATGTCAATAAATATAGTAATAATATGGACTAACAGAATACATACTTTGTGCAATTTGAAATATGATGGAGCTATACTATTTTGAGCAGCACACAGGGCTATACACCTCTGACTATATGTACTTCAAATCCCAGGATAGCTTAAAGCCTAATTAAAGACACAGAAGCAAATACGCAGTCGGACAGACATTGTACTAACAATTTTTATTTTTATAGTATTACTTTCCTATCACAACAGTTGTGACGTGCGTCTAAATATGACTGCGTAGTCCAATAGGCATCAGTAATAAAATCGCTACACTCAGGAATCAGCTCTTCATAACAGACATGGTCAGACATGTGTCCCCTCTTTTTCTCTGAAATACAATTCTGTGTGAGGACACTTGTGATAAGGGGGGTGTCTGTTACCATAAATGCTCTTCCACTTTTGCAGTCAAGTTTGAGAGAACCCCGGTTTGTGTTTGTATGTGTTCCCAAACTCACAGCATAACAAAAATAGTTTCAAAACAATATTTCTTATCTTTTAGATGTATTGTTGCAGCAGGCAGGATGGCTGAATCCATTTTTTTCTGAGCACCTTCACAGTGATCTGCCCTTATAAAAAAGACTGAAATTTGTGGATTGTGTTTCTCTCATTAAAATCATTACCATATAATGAAGTACCCTTTAATCTTTTGTTAGGACAGGCAGTGTGCAAATCTACTTTACAAATTATAATGAAACAAACCAGCACAGTTAAACCTTTCACCCATCACAACCCCTCCTAACATTACAAATAAGGAGAAGCAAGTAGAAATTCTATTTGTAATACGATAATACAATAGAAAGCTAATTGCATGGCAGTGAATGACTCATAGCCAGTGACCCAGGCACAAGTACTGTTATCTGCTCATATCACTATACTGGGTGTACTGAAACTATACTCGTTTTATTCCTGCAGTTGGCTATATGCAGAGGGGGTGTAACTTAAATACTTTGCTGCTTCAATTGGAAAGGGCAAGGCCTAATTAATGGTAGCCTAAGCTTTTGATTCTTACTTTAAATATGTTTATTAACATTCTTCAACCATGATTCCAGCCACTGTATCCAATGCCAAATCAATGGTAATTTGAAATGATTAACAGAAGTGTAAGAATTTCAGAGCAAAAAAACCTGGGCCGGAACTCTGGTAGGGGGGTGCAGCTCAGGTAGGAACTTCTTCTGTCTCTATTTAGTTAGTTGTGCTCTGAACATTCCAGGACTGACTATCAGACTGACAGCCCTGCAAATTACACTGGGAGAATGGCTTTGCCAGTGTATTTAGTAGAACTTATCTATTGGTGTGACAACATTGCCCCACTCTGTATCAAGAGCACTGACAGAAGCTCCTGATGCACAGGCCACTGGGGACAGGCTGTCAAATTGATTATACTGGGAGAGACAGTCTACCAGTGTTATCTGCAGAACTGGATTGTCAGTGCGACAGCCAGGTCAGGCTTTTCATTTTTGTATTATTTATATTTATTAATATGTATTAATTAATTGTTATTTATATTTATTAGTGTTATCTGCCAGTGAAAGTATGGTCCTTTGATCTGCACATAATACCCATTCTAGAAAAATTGCAAAAATAAATAAATGTGCAAGCCCTTGTCCAAGTACCTGTATGCTCTTGTTCAGTGAATGGCATCCATCCATTCATATGGCAGTGAGGGGAACACTTTTCAGATGATACAGACTGTATCTAGTGTACTTCTGTATGCTTATTGTAAGGTTTTTTTTTTGGCGATGTCAAAAAGTGAATACTGTCCTTTACATATAATATGCACTAAATAATAACCAACTGACATTTCCAAGTGCAAGTACCATTAGACCTCAATATCAGAATGAACAATTCTTCATTAATTTATTTTTCATTTTAATATTTATTAGTCTTTACAAATATAAAGAAAATGATGCATCTTATATTTAGACAATGCCACATATTAATGTATGTCATTACAAATGATCAAGGTATTATAGTACAGTTGTTATAATACTCAATTGTCAACTCTTGTAGTAATTATGGGCATATACTGTAGATGAGAAAAATGTTTGAAATTGTTAATAAAAAAAATCAAGGGTATACCAACGAAATTGAGGTCATACATCAGTTAGATTGTGTCTCTTGTGCTTAATGAAATAAGAAAAATGTCTTTAAGGTTTAGTGTAATACTTTGCATTTGGGGTGTGTAAAAGATATATCCCATTGAGCACTGGGCATTTACTCTTTAAATTATTTAGAAATGACAGGAGGATTTAAAAATCTACAGCGGCTGATAACTGCTAATCTCGCTGCAAATACAAAATGCACCACTATAACTGTAACTTTAGCAGAGTATTTGTCCACATCAAAGCTTAATAGGGTCATTTGGGAGGCAGGAATGTTACTAAGGCCTGCTAATTTCACTTATAGTGTGAAAGTGATGTGCACACGTTTTTAAAACATTTATATTTCCATATTAGATGGTATAGGGGAACCCATATTTTCTCCAACAGTAAGGCAATAAGCAGTGGCTGAATTTAGCTAGTTTATGTGTTGTCATATACCATCTTAAAAGGATGTTTTTGGATAGTTTCCAATGGTCAATACTTTTAGGAGATTTGTAGTTAACTTTATTACTTTGGCTCATTGACTTTCCGAGACTGAAGAAACAGTTCCGATTCCCAGTTTGTCATGGATGGTTTAGAAAGGGATGATTTCTCTGTAATAAAATATAGAAATGTTTTTCCTTTTCTTCATGAACACTACCTTGTTGGTTTGCACAAGCAATTGGATACTATCTTGCAGGCGTTCTCTTATTGCTTTTGTATAGGATTTTGAAGAATTAGTTAAGAAAGAGATAGGTATGAAGTTTTGGGGAGATAGTGGATCTTTTTCCAGTTTAGGCGAGATTGCAAGAATGGCTGTTAACATGGTGAAGGAACCCAGGGATACAGCTTTAATGAGTATTGAAGTCAGACATGGGAGAAATATATATTCCAACTGTTTATAATATTATTTGCAAATTCATCTAGCCCCCAATGATTTATTATTTTTCATGTATTTTTAATTTCATGGCCATGAATGTATTCTCTTTCTTGACTGTCTGTTTCTGTCTTTGCATACAGATTAGAGGGCCAATGCTAACAAAAGGTGACATTTATTTTGGATGGGTGAATGGATTTCCAGAATTCACTTCAATTTGACAAATTTTGGGCAAATATGTGACCATCAAATTTTGGCACTTGCCCTGTGCATCCTTTAACCCTGATTATCAGCCTCACAGCATTCAGTAAGATGTGGAATCTGGATAAGTTAAAAAAAAGTGGGTCTGAAAGCAGCCATAGTGTCAGTGTGTTGTAGCAGCTTTCGTTAGAGGGCAAGAAGAGCTCATACAACTTACTAAATTATGTATATTGCACTGGTGGGGTGTACTCTTCTTCTTGCCCCCATGTGCTCACAGCTAAAGAGCTTTATTCAACCCAACAGTCCTTTTACGGACTTATATCTGTCCCTTTAATGATTAATAATTGATTGATTGCTAGCCCTTCAATTGTTTTAACCCCTCTTAATATTTCTTTAAGCAAATTAGAACTGCAAGCTTTAAAGGGTAAAACACTGCCACAGCCCAGCACCGATCGCAGCACCAACATACTTAAAAGCAGAGACATGTCACAGAGAAGTATATTTTAAATAATTTAGAGCTTTAGCTCTTTCTTATTTTATGGTGCCTCTGAACATATGGAGGGAGTAGAGGTGCCAAAAGGTGTATATGTTGGCACTCGGCAGTACCTTTAATTTTTATATGGGGCTGTGATTAGCGGAAGGCGATGTACAACAGAGGGATCTCCAACTCCTTCACGAAATGCCAAGTGCATGCAATTGCTGAAATGTCCCGTTTGCTTTCCTTTTCCCTCCAGCCCCTTCTTCTGGCTGTCTTCTTTCTCCTGCTGCCTCTGCTTTTCTCATTGGAACCATTGTCAGGTTTGTGTTGCTGTTTGTGTCATAAATGTTTTTCATAAACTCATGAAACTCAGGCGCATTTTGGTCGATTTGCTTATCAGTACTTCTATAATACCCAACACATTGCATGAATCACAGGACCCTGAAATTGCTTACATCTAACATCAGAATAAATAGTCAGGTCTGTCCACTTGCTCTACTAACTCTTGTCCAAAGCAAAAGTAACCACACATATTGCCCAGCACAAACTACATTCCAAATCACTGAAACAGAACCACTGGAGCTACTGCAAACCATGCTCATACAGTGTAATGAACCGGATATCTGTATTGTAGGGGGACACTCATCATGAGATGCCATCATTATATCAGTTTTAGAATTTCTATCCCATCTAGTTATTATATAATAGTCTGGATTAATAAAACAAAGCAAACCTAAAATGTCACCATTAGATGTTGCTCTTTAAAAAGTTATGAAGAGGTCAGCCATTTATAATGCACACAACGTCTGTCAATCGTTTTTACTTCATTTAGGTTGCTTTGGCACGCAAGGATTTGATAAGGTAAATTAGGGGCAAGAAGCATTAAATATTTGACATTCCTTCATTATTCTCCCACGTGAAAGCTGAAAACAAGTATTTCATTGATGCAAATTATTCCCAGCACTGTCCGTGCATTTTCCCAGCCATCTGCAGGCCAAATATCTCAGTGATTAACATCTGGTTTGGGAATGTGATCATTCTATGTCAGTTGTGTGGAGATGCTGGGACACTATTTTATAGCTTACATGAAGGGATTCTTCAAAAAGAAAAACAACTTGTATGAACTGTTGGGATGTAAACATTAGTGCATAGGAGAAAGCTGATTCTGGATTATTAAAGGATACATTTATTTCACACAGTCAGTTTATTTCTAAACAGCTCACTTACACTCTTTAATTTGTTTATTTTTGTAACAGTGACTTGTTCTGGAGGAGCTGGGTTGTTAAATTTCTCATCCAAAGCCAGAGAGAGCACCTTGCATCTTTACTGCACTCACCAAATCCATTAGCAGACCACATTTTAAAGAACATAAAAAAATTTAAAACAAGTTATACTTACCCGATCCTAGGAGCCGACTTGTTTTTAGACCCTGAAGCCTCTCACCCACTCTGTTGCAACGGTCTAAGGCCTGTAAATCATCACATTCTATACACAGTGTATAGACATGAGGAGGCTGAGAAAGATTCCAATGCTGCGGTGTACGAGACGACAGGTTTCAGAGACCTGAGATGCAGGGAGTTTGCTCAGTGGTTAGGGTGAGTAAAACCTTTGTTAACTCACCCTAACCAGGATCCGCCCTCCTCCCGTAATTTTACGATGGGCGGACAGCAATGAGTTAATAAAAGTTTTGCCCGGAGTTCTTCTTTAAAGTGTATAGAAACCCTAACAATTAACTTGCTGTATGTCCGTTTGATAAGTACAAAAATACCTGTTGATTATGGCAGAAGTTCAGAGATGTCCTCTGCATCTCACAGAGTTTAGTTAACCCTCCTAGGGTTTGAGTAATTTAACAAAGGACAACTGGGCAAGAGAAACACCACTCAGCCCACAAAAATGCTGTGTTGTCAGCCCATAACAAGACTTTATTTTCTGTACCTGCAGGGTCATTAACAAAATAAAATGTGCATGAATTGCAGAGATGTACTGCATATCTTTTTGTTTATTTTTTCATTTGTCCTAACACTGTAGAATGTAATTTAATGCGTAGGATGAGTGTAGTAACTTAATGTGTACCTGTACTTATCCCATGCAAATAAAAGCAACATATTGAGCAAACTGCTGCCCCACTCCCACAACTGCTTTTACTTACCTTTCCTTCACTCCCCTGCCGCTCTGGTGAGGTGAAATATGCAATACTTCAAAGTATAGCGTATTACTTCCTTTACTTCCTCCACTGATGCAACATTGCATCAACTATAACCACACTATAACCTGTATGCTTTGATACTACCTTTGGACCTCGATACTTACGGGTAGTATAATCACCAGCTATATTGGATCTATCCACAGACAGCCTAACTCTCGAATAAGCCACAAAAGCTTAAATGCAACGTAGTTTTACTTCTTAAAGTAAATACAGAGGATGTTCGCTGGTCACATGAATTGTAAAAAGACAATAAATCTTCCAAGCCATGTGTCTGTAATGGGGGCTAGCAATACAAAGGAGGGAACATGGAAGAAGCAGGGAGGGACTATCTAGGACTATAACCAGTGACACTAAACAGGAAAAGTGTAAGATACCAAATGTATACAGAAAAACAAGTTGCATTGGTGCTAATCTACCACTGGATGTAAGGCATATACCATAATATAATAATATTATGCAGTGCATACAAAGCAGAGTAATAGCAATATAAAAAAAATAACACTGGCTGAGGCAGCACAAGCACTTTCATTTAGGGAGGGAAGAGAATTAGTAGTACTGAATAGAATGATTTGGGTTTTAAATGGCATTTCTTTTCATTCTCATGTGGGAACAGAGTAGCGGGGTTGCAAAGAGAAGGTGGGCATATCTGGCTGAGGGACCAGCAGTTAAGAACTTGTTGCTTTGCACAGAGTGAGCAAAGTATGTATTTACTTTCAGTGGACCTAAAGTTAAAAACGGACTTTATAACGCGTATTTGCACAGTTTAAGTATGCTTTTTGCATTTGAATACAAGTTCACTTAAATAGAGAGAAGCAGAGAATTTATCCTGAATTTACCATGAAACTTTACCCAAGCTGGTGCTTAATAAACCTATAAAGCTGAGATTATCAAGTAGTGATGGTATCTTTGTAAATATGGGGAGCTTTAGGTATAGCCCCCAACATGTCCACAACCAGGGAAAACAAATCTGTATATGTGAAACATTCATTTACCATAAAAGGCCTATTCACATGTATGCTTTGCGTTACTGCGTGGTTACACGTGCAATACTGTAAGTAGCGGTGCTCTGCATTAAAAAAATAATCATGTCCAATTTTTAGTGAGATTTCACAGAGAATGGACTGCATAATGCAGCTTGCCTAATACATGGCACTAAACTGCGATAGCACATGTACATTAACACAACACATAGCATAATGAGCCCTTAGATAAATTACCAGGTTGGTGGCATTTTCACAGGTTTACAATCATTAAAATTCTGAATGACATTATGCTCACTTACACAAGTGTTTAATGTTTATGTAGTAAATGCAAATGTCAGCCAGAGAACAGCATATTTGTTGTGGCCTAGGGATTTTTAATAAAGTTTCTTCATTTTCTTTTTCTATTACACATTTTGTTTTCATCAAGGGTCTAATAAGGACCTAGTTTTTCCATGCAGCTCTGCAGCAACTTTTATTAGTGATCTATTGTTGGCTGCAATGAGTGCTTAGTGCTCCACTACTGATGACTTCTATAGGGCACTCTATGGCAGGAGCAGAAGCACAGGAGCTAATTCGATTTCACTTCTACTCCGTTACAAAAACTAGAGGCCATCACCTAAAATTGATGGAAAAAAAATTCCAGCACAAGGTGCGAAGGGGGTTCTTCACAGTAAGATCAGTTAGGGTCTGGAACTCACTGCCACAGGCGGTGATTTCAGCAAATAATGTGGAATTGTTCAAGAAACTTTTGGACGATTTCTTAAGGGACCGTAATATACAGGGGTACGGGTACTCCTAGAATGAGATCCTAATAGGTTGGACTTGATGGACTAATGTCTTTATTCAACCTCAAATACTATGTAACTATGTATACTCTGTCTTTTCACAAAACAAAAAAAACTTCATAAAATACTTTGCAAGTAAAAACGAGCTGATAAAACGCACCTATAGTCAGGGCCGGTGCTAGGATTCGTGCCTACACAGGCAAGGTGCATTTTTGCGCCCCCCTCCCCCGACCCCCTGTAAAAACAGGGCATTTTGACAAGTACTTTCTTTTTTCACTTACCTTCGGTGCGGGAGAGCAGCGGCGAGTCAGCGCTGGTCCGGTGGGAGGAGCTCCAGGTGGGGGTCCTAATTTAGCAGGCCGGCGACTGCCTGAAAAAAAAAAAACATAGCGCAAACATCGGGGCATTTTGACAAGTACAAGTACTTGTCAAAATGCCCTGTTTTTTCCGCCCTCACCCTGCAGCGCCGTAAGGCGGCCGCCTGACTTGCCTTGCGGTAGCACCGGGCCTGATTGGCAGTCCCAACATAAGGGCCCACCAAAGGCCACACTTTCTTTAGCCGACAAAAACCTTATCCCTACCATGAAAGGGCTAGTTAGCCTTGTTACCTCCCAGACCACAGGTTCCCAGTCCTTCTCTGCTCTGCATTGTGTTGATCTTCCAATGTGCTATTTGCAAGTCCTAAGCATTAGGAGCACATGGCTGGGTGTATGTAAATTATCTACTCACTCCCTTCACCACCTTATATTTTTCATTAAAATTGACGTCTCTATTTTATTAAATAAGCGTTCCGGGGTAAAATTGAACCCCCATACACACAAAAATAAATAGTGAAAGTACTTTGAAATCTTCTTCTAAAATGAGGTCCCATGATCTCCCTATTTCAAAAGCTGAAGCCCAGACCAGACCATTGCTGAGGTGGAAGCTAGTAAAGTGATGTAGTCATGTCATACAGTGAAGAGATTTGCTCTGCAAAATACTCCAAAGGAAATGCTAGGAATTGTGCCTAATAACCTCTATTAGTGTGAGAAGAGACAGAGAGGTGCTAATGTCACATGAGGTTTCTGTCTGCAATGCATATTTTGAGTCACAATGATACCTAAACAAAAAGCAGAATCACTTCCATTTTATTATGGTGCCACCACTATAGCCCATCGCAACTGTTACCCATATCTGGACCAAGGTATAGTACCTGATACGTGAAGAATGCTCACTGCAGGGCAGTGATGTTAAAAGTAATGTACATTAATTTGGGGGTGAGGATTGGCACAAAAGAAAAAAGCAATCTGGCTCAATTTCCACTTTGTTTATTTGCAATGTTAAGAAATAATTACATTATTAAATTAAATGACAATTAACAACTAAAATATTTGGTCTATACAGAATTATTACAAGCTGGAAATTATTTTTCTGCCAAATAGTACATCCAAAAAAGAGACACACAAAGGTTTACTCTCTCTCTATATCTATCTATCTATCTATCTATCTATCTATCTATCTATCTATCTATCTATCTATCTTGGTGGAAATGACTAACGTACAAATTGGAAAATTTGCTATAAAACTTGATTCCATTTGCAGAGCAAATAATTATAATATAATGATCTAAGTGATTAAATACAGCCAGAAGTTCCCTAAACACAGAGTCATTTTGTTAGATGAAAACCATCATGAGATCTTTGCCTCCCTAGTTATATACAAATGCTTAAATTACATAAATAAACAGAATAAAAAGCACATGGGGGAACATCTGCCACATGTACAGTTTATCGTCTGACATCCGGAAGATGGATGTCACAGTTGTAGAACCGACACACAAAACATCCTATCAATCTAACAGGGCCCCACAAAAGTAAAGACAAATTGTATAACCCAATCAAAGTTTCAGTATAAATTAGCTAAATACAGTAGATTTTAGGTACATCAAAACAAAAAGGGAGCAAAGTCTTACAGTTTGTTCTCCTTAAAGTAGAACTCCTTAAAACATAATTGTTCTTAACCCTTGCAGTTGGGCTACCCCCGCACTGCAAGGCTTTGGTGCTCATTTTAGTCTAGGGATGAAAATCAAAAAATTATGCTCACCGGAACTTCACAGCCAGTTGTCTCCTAGACCAGTCCCTGCTGCCTGTCTCCTCCGCTCCAGAGATATAATGTCCCTCAGCGTCCTCACGTCCTATACATTGTATAGAATGTGATGACTCATAGGACCTAGACCACCAGAGCTGTCATGTGTGATCACCCTCCTGTGGTCATCATTTAGGGGACCAATGTATTATTTTCTTACCTTTTCACGGTTTATATACTGGAAGAATGTTGGGGTGTTCTTTGTACATCTCTAATTGCATTCCTTGTAGCTCTGAAATGCCAATGTTGTCCGTTCCCTCTTATATGATTACTGTTACCCAAGTTATCCCAAGTTGCTATGTCTGCCACCAGCTGCATGTTTAAAATTATTAGATCTAATATAAAATTTTCGTAGTTTGGACTTCAACTATTTGTAGAGTGTTCGGCTCACTTCAGATCGGTCTTTCACTCGGCTGCCCTCGGCAGCTTGGTGAATAGACCCCTTAGTCCCATTTGTTTGTTAGACTTCTAGCATTTGTGTACATGCCTCCCCATTTAAATGCAGAACGTCTCTACTGTACAGTCAGTTACCAACTGAATAGTCAGCCCAGTTTTCCATAGACCTAAACCCCTTCTTCCTATACCAGTTCTGCAGGCACTTGTTCATAGTGAGCGAACACATACCGGTTCTGCCTCTAGATAGGCAGAGCCAGCTGTCACTCACGCAGCTGGGCGGATCCAGACATAATTGTCTGGATTCCGTTTCAGCTGTGGCGTCTCAGTATACCGCGAGCAGTAGCTCGTGGTATACTAAGCTTAGGGTGACGGGAGGACGCTAGTTTGTGTCCTCCCGTTATCCTAACGAGAACTATGGGAAAAAGCCTTAACCTCCTTTAACTCCCACAGCCTCTCTGGAGCGGCTTGGGGCACTGGCATTATTTCTAAACATATTGCCTTGGAGGTGATTTTCTTTATTCTGGCACCAAGTTCTTAACATCATTCTTTAGAACATTCCATCTTCCTCTAATTTTGTCATTAGTACCAATGTGTACCATGGCAGCTGGGTCTTCCCCAGCTCCTCCTAACACCCTGTCCACCCAATCCGCAATATGTCGAATCCAATGCGGCCAGCAAACAGCATACTGTTCGATGATCATGGTCCTGGTGACAGATTACCTTGTCTGTCTTTCTAATAAGAGTCCCTGACCACCAGTATCTGCCTCTCCTTGCCCACCTTTGTGCTCCCTTGCTTGCTGGAGCAGCAATGCTACCCTGGAACTGATATCACCCAGGGCCCAGATAAGGGGGGGGATAGGGGGGTTCAAACCACCCCCAGAGGGTCCTGGCAGTGGTGTTGTGAGAGGGGGCAGAAGGGGGGAATGTGCTCCCGAGCGCCCGTCTGAAGAACACCCACAGACAGGCAGGGCCATCTAAAGGGATGCCGGGGATGTCCTGTTTAATAAAACATCAAACAGGGCATCCCTAGCATCCCTTCTGATGTACATATGCCTGCCTGGCCCTTGATGATCTGTGCATGATAGTGCGGGCTCTGAAGGAGGCAGGGTGTCCTACCAGGATCAGAAGGATGGAGACAGAGCAGGCAATCAGGTAGCAGAGGCTGGGGAGGGGGGGCGTTCGTATTATCTGTGAGTAGTGAATATACTTCTGTTTTTAGCCTTTGTGTTGCAAAGTCCAGAGTCTAGTGCGTTCCTAGGGGCCTGTGCACACCTAGAGGACACATCACCGCACGGCAATCGTGCACGATTCCGCGCAGTCAGGAGTCGCCTAGGTGTGCTCTGATCGCACTCTGGGTGCCATTATTTTCTAAAGGCACCCCAGTTGCGCCGGGCGGATTGCACGGTTTCCCGCCGCGATTCCTCCCGTGCTTCCAAACATAATCCCGGCTAAAATAGCCGCGTGTCGTGTACCTTTTTTCTGCGATTGCCGCGTGGATGTCACCCCATTGAAATGAATGGGGCCGCACGGCAATCGCGGCTTGCATTGTGCAGGACCGCACGATCCCGGGACGCGCATTCCCGGATCGCGTAGGCCTGCACCGGGCCTGAGTCCCGAGTCAATTGCATTCCTATGTCAAGTGCCAGTTGCGTTCCTATGTCAAGTGTCAGTTGCGTTCCTATGTCCAGTGCGTCCTAAGTCCAGTGTCCAAAGTCTGTACTGGAGGGCAGGCTCATAAAGAGAACCTGTCACCTCCGAATGCTATCACACAAGAACTTGTTAACCTGTGTGATAGCAATAAAGTTAAAGTGACATTAAAGTAAAAAATATTTTTCCCTCCCCCCCAATGTTAATGTCAGCACTTACCTTTAATGATGTCTCTTAATCTGATCTTCTTCTTTCCTGTCCTTTTCATCTGTCCCTCGCTGTGGCGGTTCTCTGATCCAGCGCTGACTCCCCTGAGCTTGCTGGCACTTCCTGTCCCGTGCGGGTGCACGTGTCCATAGACTTACCTTGTGTCTCTCCTCGCGTCCCAGCCAAAAATGTGAACTGTGCATACGCCCGCCCCAAGATGCTTTGCGGCTGCCCGAGAATTTTCACATTTTCAGATGGGAGCGCGCGAGGAAGACACAGGTAAGTATTAACCCTTTTCAAATTGTTTTTTTTTTTACACTTTTTGCATATATCTACTGCTTGCTAGCAGTAGATATATGGAAAAACAAAAACGGAGGGTTTAATAACCCTTTAAGTGAAATAAAAGTAAAAAAGAAAAGAAATTTAAAAATAAATAAAACGAAAACATTATTAATAATAATAATCCGCACAGCCCACCTGAGACTCCGCACAGCCCACCTGAGACTCCGCACAGCCCACCTGAGACTCCGCACAGCCC
>NW_017307496.1:179341-191195 GCF_000935625.1 Nanorana parkeri | reverse complement strand
CCCGCACAGCCTACCTGAGACCCCCGCACAGCCCACCTGAGACCCTGCACAGCTCACCTGAGACTCCTGCACAGCCCACCTGAGACTCCCGCACAGCATACCTGAGACTCTCCATAGCTTTCCTGCAACTCCACAAAGCCCTCCTGAGACCCTGGAGACATCAGGCCACCACCCTGGAGCAACACATAGTATGTAGCTTCATATTATTCTGCGTTGCTATATAATGTATTCCTGCAAATGATAGTCCTCTATAGATGGTGGTATTCTGCATTGCTGTATAATGCATTGCTATGTGGTGGGCCTCCATGGTGGGTCAGTGGATTTAGACCCACTTCTGTACTCCCTTCTTTTGGTGCGGAAGCACCCCTCATGAACCACCATGCCGGTGTAGGCTTGAAATCACTCAAGTCTCTCCTCCATGACAGATTAGAAGGGGCAACGCCATTAAAATTGAAGCAAGCCCAGAAGTGGCTCCTAAATTACCAAAGCAGCACTGGAGAATGAGGGGATTTGAAGGTGGATCAAGAAGTGAAAACATAGGCAAGGGAACAGTTTGTCAAGAATGACTCTAGAGCATTGAACTATGGATTGATTTGGGGGGGCGCTAATAAAAGACTTTCCCCCGGGCGCCTAATTTTTTACACAAATAGAGCTTTCTTTTGGCGCTATTTGATTGCCGCTGATTTTTTTTATTTAATTTTTTCATATAAATGAAAAAAGACCAAAAATTGTGGGGAAAAAATATTTTAAACTTTTTGTTATTCAAAATATCAAATAAAATCAAATTTCTTCCTAAAGTTAGGCCAAAATGTATTCTGCTAAATGTTTTTGGTAAAAACAAAATCCCAATAAGTATATACTAACGGTTTGTGTGAATTGGTACCAATTATAAGTCTTTTTAAAACGTGTTTTTTATCCATATGGTGTCAAACAGCAAAATCGGTATTGCTCAGGGTACAGGATTGGTTTAGGAATGATATGGCCGGTATATTTTTTTCAAACCTTTGTGTGTCTGCTATATAAAGTCTTATAATTTGAGGAAGCTGTACCCCCCCTAGGAAAAAAAATTATCTACGGCCCTGATATCACCAATATAGCTACATAGTATTTGAGGTTGAATAACGACGTGGCTGCCTTTGGCTGCTGTACGGTCTATAGTGAATAGCTTGGAAAGCAGCCCTTCGGTTCAGTCAGCTGAAGTGAGCGGAAAGATCAGTCGAAGCTACGGCTGTATCCTTTGGATTCTTCGTGAATAACCCCTTTAGTGTGACATTGGGAGTTTTAAAGTGCTCTAAGAGAATAAGTACAGATGCCAAGAATCAGTTCCAGGATGCCGGAAAAGTAATACCATGCATGCTTAATAACATACTGAGAATTACAACCAGCATACAGAACAAGAAACATGTTTTTTGTGCAGTATCCATACATACAGAAAAAGAGCAGATAATGAGAATTATACCCAATGTATAGGACAGGAGAAATAATAATGAGCAGCATCAATACATATAGAATAAAAAACAGATGCTGAAAATTACACACAAACGGAGATGTAAAGCAGTACTGTGTTTCGTTTCGTACATAAAAAAGACAAAATCAGTCTGTATATCATAGTTACATAGGTAGGCTGAAAAAAGCATGTCAACCAAAGGAAAACAAAATAAGTAAATAAAAATGTATATTTTCCAACACTGAAAAACCCCTTTTAATGCCCAAGGCAGATATTCCCTGAATCAACAATTTTTTGGTGCTATGACTTATAAGTACCAACACATTTATTGCATTTTACATATATGAACATATCAGGACTGTGTTACCAAAATAAGGACACCTGCCAACTGCTAACTGCAGAGTAAAGAAAGCAGGGTCAGGTTTCAGGTGAATGATAGGATTCAAGAAAGATTTGTATATCATACATGGAGACCAGCTGAGAGGGGTATAAACTAGAGTGAAGGGAATTTATCAAAACTGGAGCAGACAAAATCTAGAGCAGCTGCGCATGGTAACCAATCAGCTACTCTCTTGCATTTTTAAATCTTGCCTGACCAAACTGAAGAGAGAAGCTGATTGGTTGAAATGCACAGCTGCTCCAGATTTTGTTTGCTCCAGTTTTGATAAATTCCCCATAGTGACTACCTAGATCTTAGGGTGAGTTGCCTTCTCTGTGTCACAATTATGGTATAATTGTAGCAAAGATACCTTCCTTAAAAATAAGTGCTTCTGAGACTGGAAACGTGATGGACACAGCCCCATAGAGGCTTATGGGATAGGGTTGCCACCCATCTGAGATTCACCCGGACAGTCTGGGTCTGGAATCCTGCGCCCGGGTGCAAGCCCACCTCACACCCGGGCACATGATTCAAACTGGACAAAGCCACAGACTTGTTCACCTGGCAGCGGGCGGCGAGTGCCGGGTGGCGCTGACTTCACTCCCTCCCTCTCTGTTTTTCTCCTCTTGGAAGCAAGCGACGAGAGCCGGGTGGCAAGCAGCTGTCCTCACTCTCTCCCTCCCCCATCTTCACTGTTTTTCTCCTTTGTTAGTGGGAGGAAGTGACATCAGAGAGAGAGGGAGCAGAGAAGGAGAGATCATCCTCCGGCAGCATGCCTGGAGCAGAATTTTCGTCTCGTCTGGGAATCTGTGACCGTCCCTCTTCTCACCTGGACCTATAAACAGGTATTTATAAGAGTTAATCAAAATAAACATCAACTGGAAAGGGTGGGGGGTTAGTATTGCACTTAAAACATGTAGGTGCCCCATAAAAAAAATGCCACAAGTAACCTGTGACATCTTTTGTGGGGGCATCTTTTATGTGCAATAGTACATATCGTCCAATACAGATGTCCAGATTCCATGTTGTCATTCAAACGACAAGCGCTTTTGGGGTCGGGCTATCAGGTTTAGAAATGACATTGCATAAAAGTACCACAACCTTTATATCGACATACTAGAATGTCATTTCTGAGCCTGATGAAGGGGACTCTGAGCAGCCCCAAAAGCGCTTGTTGTTTGAATGACAACTATCAATAAAATGGATTTGCACTAGGGATGCACTGATACCGATACTGGTTAGTTATGACCCGCCTCCTGGCCTCCTGATTGGTCAGGTAGCCAGGCTGCCTAGAAAAAAGTGAAGCCGGCTTTCTAGCCAATCAGGAAGCTGGGAGGCAGGTCATGACATGCCGCCCATTTTCCTGATTGGCTAGGAAGCCAACTTCACTTGTTGGTAGTCAGCCTGGCTTCCTAACTAATCAGGAAGCCAGACATCACGTAATGAACCGCCTCCTGGCCTCCTGATTGGTCAGGAAGCCAGGCTGCCTAGGAACAAGTGACTCCAATGTTATTTAATTACAAAATGTATGCATAGTGTATACTTTACCAAAAAATTGCCGCAAGGCGCTCTAGTGTTCAGGTTTGGCTTGAAGAAAAGGGGGCAACCCTGTTATGGGAGCTACTGTGCAGGCACAGCCACGGAACTAAAAACGTTTGACACAGTATGTAAACAAACAATGGAGGCTGCAGCAATCAGATTGAAGTATAAATCTAGGCAGGGAGAGGGTGAGCTTGGTTAGGTCAAGGTAGGACGGCAGAAAGGATATGGCAGTTTGTTCTAAGATGCACATATCTTTTCATTTCCAGGGTCCTACGTTATTTGGAAGATAGTGCTAATCATTAATGCAGGTAAACAATTTTATTGTAATGTTGAAATCACAGATTTGTGTTTGTTTTGCTCGTGCCATGCATTTGGTACCCTTTTTAAATGTCTAATTTCATGACCAAGGACAAATGTGGGTCCTGAGGTTACACAGGTTGAGAACCACTGGTCTAGGTGCTAAAAAAAATGTTATACTCATTTGAACTACTGAGCCAGCTCCCTGCTTCTCTGGTCTCTGAAGCCTGAATCCTCCTACGCTGCAGCATTGAAATGTCCTTCCTCATCTTTACAATGAGTATAGAATGTGATGATTTGCGGGACCTTAGACTGCTGCAGCGGAGATGGAGAGAGGCTCCATTGTATGAATATACCACACATTGTATGAATATACCACATGTTTGCGGTGGAAAGGCTACCTTTTATCTTTATAGATTGTTGTCATTGGTCACCGATTGTTGCATTTGTTGTTGAGCATGCATTATGCTGCCACAGCAGCCTGTTATTTTTGTGTGCTTGGTATGCTCCCCTGTTTGCCCTCCTGTTTGGTGCTAGTTGATACCTTCTTTAGTTAGCCACTCCCGGACTTACTATGCTGTACAGTTAGTTTCACTTTCCACTACAGAGACAGGGTTTAGGAAAGTCAGGGCTCAAAATTTCAAGTCCTGAGCTACTAACCAGGCCTACACCAATTGCTCCACCTAACCCATACCCTGCCTCGGCCTTAACTCCACCCTAAACACACCATCTTAAATGATCTTATGAAATGACACTGTTAAATGTTTTATTCGGAACAGAGCCCACACTGACTACCTGAGAGCCCACAATGGCCCCCTGAGAGCAGGAAAACAAGCTCAGGGCTCCCACCGATTCGGCATAATGGTGACTTCTATCATTATTTCATTAGATATTACAATGTAATCATAAAATAAATAAAGTAGTGCACAATAAATGTGCTTGAAATATCCAAAAACGACCCCCTCACATCCCCCCACAGCCAATACTTTATACAGCAATGCAGAATGGCACTAGCTATAGATGACTACAACTCCCAGCAATACTTTATACAGAAATGCAGAATGGTAACGGCTATAGAAGACTACAGCTCCCAGCAATACTTTATACCAAGATGCAGATTCATTCCATCAGTTACAGAGGACTACATGCATGTGGATTGTGCCAAATCAGTGTTGCCATACTGTCCACACAGACTGGATCTAAAGAGGTATGGTATTGCATACATTAGCATTTAAAACAGAAAAGTAGGAAGACATATTTTTAAGTCTTCTACACACTAGGCACATGCTGCAATACAGACCCTGAGATCTGTTTAGAAATAACACTGAAGGGACTGTGAATCAAATTACAAATTGCTGCATTACTCTTAATGTGTCTGATTACGCTCATCACTCATGGACTACAATCTCAATACCAATTATTAAACTAAACATGAGATTGTAGTCCATTACAGGAGTGAGCTTGGAGTGGTGGTTACTTTACAACACACACAGGGACTATGGGGGAACAAAATTAGCCACCCTCCAGAAGGAAGGACAGTGTCAGCACCAATTCAGAGATGATTTGATGATCAACAGCTGAGTGATACACAAATAAGATACATGTTTGTTAGCAGTAAGGCCTTGTTCACACCAAATGCAGAGCAGATCCGGTCAGCTTTCTGAACACGCACGCTAGTCTTTTAGATGCGTTTTTGAAGCGCTTTTGATGCGTTTTTGACGCGTTTTTGATGCGTTTTTGACGCGTTTTTGGCTTTAAAATGTTTTTTTTTAAGTTTAAAATGGGCTTTCAGTGCGTTCCAGGCATTTGCGATGCGTTTGCAGATTCAGAGCAGATCCAGAGCAAGTAAAATAGGGCCTGCTGCAGTTTTTTCACCTGTACTGGACCTGCTCTGGAACTGCACGCTGCGATGTGAACTGGAGCAAAAAATACCATTGGAATACATTGGACGCAGTTTTGATCCGGTCTGCAACTGATCTGCTCTGCACCTGCTCTGCGCTTGGTGTGAACAAGACCTTAGGATACTTGATTGCATATTCAGGGTTTAACTCCCGAGTTTAGTGTCACTTTAAAAATAATGAATAAACATGAATTTTCCATGCAAAGGATAATTAATATGATTTTATTAAGGAATAGCATTGCACTATCAAAGGATATATATCCAATAAATATAAAAGCGAACTTACTGTACCATACTGTACAACCAACATATAAATACACACTAATTAAAAAATTACATTTTATTGAAAAAAAAATATTTGGTATGCATGGTCACAGGCAGCCTTATCAGAAAGAGGAAGTATGTAAATAGGGTGGTACCTCCTTTAGTATCTAACCTTCAGTAGACAGGGACACAAACACAATGTGCCTCGCTTGTGTAGAAGTGTTTATTAATTAAGAGAAAAAAGGCAAGAAATGCACTCACAAAACAGCAGTCAATAGGGAGCTTTGATATAAAAAGTCTCGACAGCACAGGCAAAAACCTCAGAACAGCATGGCTTAGACTATGCAGACCGAAGCACAGGTCTTTCAAACTGCATGTTATCTTCTGGTTAACGTGTTTCTGGGGACACGCCCCCTTCATCAGAACCTAGTAGCCTTCTCCCCTGTGTGTCAGATATCTTGAATAGTATCCAATCAGGGCCCGGACATTTTGGGAGTGTCCTCTAGGATGTCGTATGACCGCCATCTATGACAGTCTAATTTGAACTGGGCAGGCAGCTGGGTAACCCACCCTGAGTCCATTGTCAAAGCAGAAGGAGCGGGCAGTCCAGGAACCACCCCTCCACCAATCAGAGGGCAGTGCAGAGCAGAGTATTGTCCCTGATCGATGTTACATTAGTGAAGCCGGCTTTTGGAGCTCATCAACATGAATTTCCCATGCAAAGGATAATTAATATGTTTTTATTAAGGAATAGCAATGAGCTATCAAAGGATAAATATGCAATAAACGTAAAAGCAAACTTACTGTACCATACTGTACAACCAACATATAAATACACACTTATTTAAAAATTACATTTTATTGAAATAAAGATTTGGTATGCATGGTCACAGCCTTATCAGAAAGAGGAAGTATGGAAATAGGAGGAGCATGGTACCTCCTTTAGTATCTAACCTATAGTGTTTTATCTATTGCTTTCTCCATTGACTCCATGGGCCCATGGGTACTATCAGACTTTCACCCTAAAGAGTTCAGTAAACACTACTGTATGGACAAAGTCAAGTCTGTTTTCTTTGCTCCATATACCCAAACCCTTTTATGAAAATGATTTAATTTATCAAGGTTTGTTTGTGTATTGTTAACGAACCCTGCCATGTAAATCCACAATCTGTAATAACAAATAGAAGTTAATTTACATATGTCTCTAAAGAAAGCTGTTTTTAAAAGCAATGACATCACAAAACAGCTGCTAATATGTAGCATACTGTTGGGTGAACTGTGCTGCCTTCAGGGGAGCTCTATTCTAAAACATTTATGTATAATTTGTAAACAGTTGTTCTGCTGATTTACCGCTAACCCTCTATTGTCACTCAAGCATCTAGGCTGCCTGTGAACCAGAGATTAAATGCAAAATGACTCTTACTTAACTATATGTAAGGGTCGTGGAGGTAGCATGTACAAATTATTAGCTGGTCACTGGTGAATACATCAATGTTTCTAAGCACAGCTGTACACAGCTGGGAACCTGAGAGAAGCAGAATTAGATCAGTCAGATTCATATAGTGTAAATGAATGGTTATAGCAATTGTCACCTCTGATTTCCCATTTCAAGTACATGCTTCTGTGTTAAATCAACCCCCTAGAAAAGGCATAATTTGTCTTCTTCACAATCACTTTCTTTATTATCCAGTTTACTGTTCAGCAAATATTCGGCTTGGTTCACAATTCACAATAGGTTGTGGCCTTTAAAGTAGACCTGCAAATGGAATACAAAGTGCAGCCCCTAAGGCCCCCTTAAAAATAGCAGGCAGGGTTCACATGACAACAGAAATGTGGTCAAGCAAGTATGGGCAGGGATGTTATATCTTCTTCGCAATCCACTGGGCAAATTTGCTGGCAGTAGGGAAGGATGCAGGATGGGGCACACCACTGGAGCTGGTGGTGCCACCCCGTGTCCTGCAGCTTGGTGATGCTGACAGCACAGTCACTGTGCCAAAAAGGCCTCATCCAGTCATTCCTCGGAACCACCAGTTCCCTCAAGCACCCATAGCCCATGCATTGACCCTGGCCAAACGCTGCCATGCTGTTTCGCAGTTGGTGTGCCTGGGGAAACAAGTCTCACTGGGCCAGAGATTCCAAAAGCTCTTCAGGGGAAGACCGAGAGATGGCTGACCCCATGTCAGCTTGTGCCAGGCCAGGCAGTGTGTCAAAAATGCACCAACCTGCTGACCGGCAGAGAAGGTTCACTAACACATACCTTGCTTGGTACATTTTCTGTATCTGGTAGTGCAGTGGTTTCTGGTTAGGTAACCTGGCTTCCAGAATTTCCTGCAGCAGCCCAGAAGAGTGTGCTGGCCAAAATACAGTGACAACACAAGCTGCTGCCAACCACCTGATATGCGATACACCCATGTGCCTAAACTCGGCATTGGCCATGCTGCACCAGCAGCAAAGAACCATCACCATATCAGTGGTTCCTGATTCAGGAGGTGGGCAACATCTTGTATTCAAAAAGGTGACGAGAGTGGAGTGCTGCAATGAGGCGTTGATTAGAAACCCTCTGGTGTTCCTGCTGGAACACACATTGCATGGTGTAATAGACCAAGAACTTGATGCACAGCAGCAGGTGGAAGAGGAGCACTTCCTGCTGTCTCAGAGCCAGCAGGGTCCTTTACCTTTTGCCTCCATTCCTGTGAGGCAGAGGGAGCAGTAGGTAGAGGAGGAGTATGAGGAAGAGGAGGAGGGTTGTGGTGCTGGTGGTGAGGAAAAGGTAATTTCCAAAGGGAAAATTGTTTGGGGATCTATGACACAAGCAAGAAGGAACACAAAGTGTCTCACTCTAGGGTAGCACTGCTTGACCTTAAGAAATGGATGGATTTTGGGGGGGACCATACACCATTTGCTTTGCAAACAGAATCACACTAGGGAAGGAAATGTCATTAAGGGGCATGTTTTTATTTTCTAAATGTCGCTTTAACTGGAGTACATCAAACAGGTTCGCCACTTCACATGTGGGTTTAAGACATCCCTCATGCATTCCCACAGATAGCTAACGGTAAGGTTAGAATTTCCAGTCTGTAATTGGATAGAAAACTTGCTTAAAAAACATTTCCAAGAGTGGTGATTATTGATTCATACTCTGAATGGTCTAAGGTTGTTAGTGGTGTCCCCCAAAGCTCATTTGTGGGATTCTTACTGTTTAACCTATTTATAACTTATATAGAGTGGGGGAATAAAAGTACCATTTCTATTTTTACAGATAATACCAAGCTGTGTAGTGTGATACAGTCCTTACATGTAAGCAGGGGCGTCCCGAGGCTGGGTGACACCCAGAGCGGTAACCGAGTGTCACCCCGTCGAGACGTCACTGCGTCTGATACCTGCCAGCGGTCATCTTGGTGATAGACTAAAGGGGGACATAATCACTATGTATAAATATATAAATGACCCATATAATGAACTTTGTGCAAAATTATTCACTTTAACCACTTGAAGACCGTGGTGTTAAATCCCTTCCTGTCCAGGCCATTTTTCAGTATTTAGCACTGAGGTACTTTGACTGACATTTATTCAGTCATTCAATGCCGTACCAAAATGAATTTAATATAATTTCTTTCGGACAGATAGAGCTTTCTTTTGGTGGTATTTAATCACCACTGGGGTTTTTATTTTTTTACTATACAATGAAAAAAATACAGAAAATGTAGGAAAAAAAACTGTTTCCAAAAATGGTTAAAAATGAAACATTTATTATTACCCAATTTTTTGGTGAAATATAAAAGATGGGGTCACATTAGGTAAATAGATAGCAAACATGACAAGCTTTAAAAATTGTGTGTGCGCCTGTGAAATCGCAAAAAACTAGCAAAAGAATCAAAATTGCCCATAGCCGAGCAAAAAGCTTTTACTGTTCATCAATTTAGTGATATGTAACATGTGTGGTGCAATTGTGGTAGGTGCATCCGACGCGTGTCTGCGCGTGTGTGTGTATGTGTGTGCAGGTGGGGCACTTTAAAAAAAAATGTAGGGGTCTATTCACAAAGCTGCCGAAGGATCCAGCCGTAGCTTTGGCTGATCCTTCGGCTAGCTTCGTTTGCGGGAGCCCTTTGGTTTAGTCGAACTGAAGGGCTGCTGTACGGGCTATTCACTATAGACCTGGGGACGCTGATCTGTTGTTAAACAATAACAACTGGGCGGAGTCCAGTTGTTATTCATTGGCCGCAACCTGCTAGAAGACTCTAACAGGTGCCGGCCAATAGGAAACAGTTAGGCGGAGCTAGCTGTCACTGCTAGCCCCGCCCATTTTTTTGGTTTATTTTTTAAAAAGTTATTACTTATTACAATTTGAAACATTTTTTTCAACTTTTTTCTTTATTTGCTATTCTGCTCAGTACCATGGAGGTACCAAGCAGGTACCTCTATGGTAGAACAAACTGCCTTTGTGCCCAGAGTTGTTTTCTTATGTCAAAATATATCCACAATGTTCAGGCTAGGTTCACATCTGCACTACACCACACAACACCCAGGACACGCGTCTCGAGGCCACGCGATCGTGTGCTAGTGCACACAGCGATTGCCACGCGGCCTCAATGGGGTCACATCCATGCGGCAATCGCTATAAAAAGTACCTTTTTTTGCGACTCGCTGCTTTTTTAGCCGTGATCATGTTCACTTGCACAGGCGGAATCGCGACGGGGAACTGCGCGATCCGCCCGGTGCTACTGGGGTGCCATTAGAAAATAATGGCACCCACAGCACAATCAGTTCACACCTTGGCAACTGCTGACGGCAATCGTGCACAAAACCAGGAGTCGCCTAGGTGTGAACCTAGCCTCATAGTGACAACCCGCAAGGTCCTGTAAGTCATGTACAGAAAGAGTATGTAAATCTAGATCGACCTCCAAACTACTCAGAAGGATTAATATTGAAACAAACTTTGCAACGAAAGATATATTGTTTGTATATTTGAAATTAATAGCAATTGTAGCTGGTTGCTCCAAGGACATGTGCATCAAACTGTAATCTGTATATAGGTCAATGATGAAATCTGCAATAATTATCAAATACATATTCAGTGTATATACTGTATGTGCCAGTGTTAACTTCTGTGCTGACATGTTCATACAGTGAAATGACAATAGATATATAGATAATAGTTATACTTTAAATACCGCAGGGGCTACAGCTATATCTGTAACACAAAGGACATTAAGAGCTAACATATATAGCTATGGTAAAGTCCTTAAGAGTTTATCTTGAAATTCATCATCAGTCCTTCTTCAATTCTTCAGAATTAAAATGATCACAGTCACAATATAAACAATATGTGAAGAAGATTTGTTTTTTGGACAGATGAGCTTGTTAATACAGCAGATGGTGTGTGTCCTATAGCAAACATAAGAGCATGGAACATTTTTAGGATCTGTTGTTGATCTTATCCGTAGCAGACTCCACCCTTCTTACTTTACTATGAGTGTTATCTTTACAATAAATCCCATCGAACAAATATTTTTTAAAAAGTGTCATTTGTTTTATCCTGTAATTGTTTAATACTGTTTAGGTTACAACTCTTTAAAGCCATTCACCTTTTCATCCCCTTTCCCTTGTCAAATCTAAACAATGAAAGAAAGCAATTAAGAAACATGGAGCAGCTCTACCCTCTTGTCTCCAATCCCGCTGCTTGAACCTCGGTGCCTGGTAATGCTTTGGCAACAGGCAAAAATAACGGCACTCTCAAGGGGATCCGTCCCATCCAATACTTTATCTGCAAAAAGACATAAAAGCAGCAACTAACAAATGCTCAGGGCCGGATTTCCCACAAGGCCAACCAAGGCCCGGTCTCGGGGCAGCAGGGAGTAGATGGGCAGCAGGGGTGTGGAATTCCTATCTCCGATGCCCGGGCGGGTAGTTGTTTTCTTTGGGCAAGCAGAGCTAAACGTACAGCAGGGAAGCCAACTCTTATTTTGTAGAAGTGATCTCAGCGACATTGTATGCAGCCTGCAGGTCTGCCATTCTCCATGGGGGG
>NW_017307496.1:121485-178752 GCF_000935625.1 Nanorana parkeri | reverse complement strand
GGAGGGGGGCGCATTCAGGAACCTGGCCTTGGGGCAGCAGAGAAAGTAAATCCGGCCCTGCAAATGCTTACATGTTTCAGCCCCCAAAACTGGGCCTTAGTCGTCGCAATAAAGAGGGCAGTTAAAGAAAAGAGAACCTGCCTTTCAGCTAGTCGTAAACTGGTCAAATTTTGGTTGAGTGCTGCTGCATTTTTAAATTCTAAAAATTCTCGTCTAAATAATGACTGCAGTCATTCAGGATTTACTCTCAATGGCACCAAAGCATTTATTACTTCTACTGATGTATTACTCCCTCTGACTTTGGGGCATTTAATACTCTCACTGATGATGGGACATTTATTACAACCACTGACCTCCGAATCAGAAATATTTTTTTATTCCCACTGACATTCCATGCAGGGGCATTTATTACTCTCATTGATCATTGATCATTGATGCAAGGGCATTATTTACTCCTACTGACCAGTGACACTGGGCCTTTTTTTTTTTACCTCCACTGACCACCAATGTAGATACATTTTTTGCTCTCACTGACCTCTGATGCTGGGACATGTTTTAATTTCTACTTGTCACAGTCCAGCCTTAATATAGTTTGATGGATGGTGAACATGTTTTTTTTTTTTAAAGTTTGCGGTTCCCTGAGGTAGATCAAAGAATGTACACTGTGTCCCCATATTTACTCCTGATACATAAACGTCTTACAGATCAGTCACTAGTGAAAGAATTGAAGCCATTCCATGAACATGAATGCCAGGCAAGGAGCTTGTTCAGAAATAAAGGTCAACATGTGTATGTTAAATAGGTTTTCCATCTTTAAATCATTCACAATAGTGGAACTATTTAATTATCTATGGATCAGATATGAGGATGTGCAGTTCACCTTTAGCAACCAATCAGATTTTCAGAAAATATGTAATGAAATAAATATAAAGGGTGGTATTGCTGACTACGTTTTGAAAATGCTAGTTGCCTGGTTCTTATTCTCATATACCGTCTTAAGGGCTGTGCCTCCCATGAGGTCACTTTAGGCAACTGCCTCGAGTGGCAATAAGGGAGGCACTGTGGTGGCCAGCACTGAAGCCGGTGTGTTCATGGGACAATCCATTCTCAGTCGCTCTCAGTATCTCTGAGCTTAGTGGAACCACAGGTTCATCATTACTGAGTTTCCTGCCAGCAGCTGTGACCAAGGCTACTACTAGTAACACTTGGAAGGTGGATTGTGGCTTTGCACCTTGGTGGTTAAGTGTGTGGTGTAATGGGAGGTTAGAGCAGCGTACTCCAGGACTTACTCAGTGGCACTGAACCTGATGAGAGTGGAGACTCAGGCTTACTGAGCAGAGATTCCAGTTACAGCTCAGTATCCGTGCAGTTACCTACCGATGTTACCGTTGTTGCAGGGAAACAAGGGAAAAGGCAAAAATGGCCGCCTCAGGAACCAATTAAACTTAGTGCACTCTGGACTGTTTTCAATACTTTTCAAGTCACTGGCCGGAAACAAGTATTCAGAGAGCAAAGTCAGAAATCCTTACATGTACACTTATTGCAGGTCAGTGACTTAAAGTACTGAAGCCATTGGATCAGTATGATGGACGGGGAACTAGCATTTTCAGAACACTTCTATTTCTCTATAGATGCCAGGAACTCTGCTGAAAAGTGCAAACACTGAATCTCTGAGGAGGAAGTCCACTTAAAGCTAAAAACAGGCGACAGTGTACAGTATGTAAACCATAACAATGAACTTCTCTTCTTTGGTCCCTTTTGGTCTATTAAATAAGCATACGATTGGGAGAATTTTGCTATATCAGTTCAATAAGTGTTGATCCTGCCAAAAAGCTTATGTGCTGATAACTTTCTGTGCACTCTGTCTATTCTAAATGTTATCGTTTAGTATGGCACACAGCTATCTTTGTGGGCTACTAAAAAAAAAAAAACCCTGTACTATAGAGATGACGGCAAGAGGAATGTGTTCTGTAGTCCTAACACACTCCCAGTCTTAGGTGGACAGCAATACTCTGCCATATGCCTATGAATATAATCTATGGTAAAATATAGTATAGTAATAGTGGTATTTATTGAAATGTCACAAATTACATCAGGTCTACAGGCACAGCGCGGTGCGATGCAGTTGTACCAAGTCGCCTCACGCTGCACTGAAAAAAGTACTGCATGCAGTGTGAACTGAGACAATTGAAAACAAGGCTTGTCAGTGCGTTGGGGCTGTGCTGGAGAAGATGGCCAGTGCAGCCCCAACGCATCTGGTGTGAACCAGCTCTAAATGAGACCTATAAAAATGGTTGCAATAATAAAACAAAGTTAGTTATGTCATGTATTTGAGTCATGTGATTTGCAAACATATTTTAAGCCAGGGGTGGGCAAACTCCGGCCCTCCAGTGGGGGTGAAACTACAAATCCCATGATGCACCTGTCTCTGGGAGTCATGCCTGTGACTGTGAGAATCTTACAATGCCTCATGGGAATAGATCCTCAACAGCTGGAGGGCTGGAGTTTGCCCACACCTGTTTAAAGGAGTTAATGCATCATATATTTATATTTATATTTCAGCTGCATTGCTGAAAAAAATCTGTATGTTTACATGTATATATTTATCAAAGATTGTGATTGTGTATATACAGCATATATATATATATATACACACACATCCAGACCTATACATCATACAAAACACATAAGGGAGGGTAAATAAAAATTGGAGCAAAGGAAAACAATTGTGTAACCTATTAGCCGTGGCTGCCTAAATTCTATGGCCAGCCGTGGAGATTCCACCATCCAAACTGGTAACGTGGATTGGTAAATTGGCTGATTTTCTCTTGTTCAGCCTGCAGGTTCATTCAGTAGAGCCATTCTCATAGATGTTCTATAAGAATTAAAGTATAACTCAGGGCAAATAAAAAAACTTACCCTTGCAATGGGGCTACCCCCACACTGCAAGGGTTAAGTGCTCGTTTTGGTCTAGGGGCTGAAATAAAGCAGATTTACTTAATTTACCTGATCCTGGCTTCCTCCGGTCTTCTAGAGCGTTCCCCTTAGCCTCTTCTCCCCTGGGCTCCGGCGGTCCAAGGACCGTTAACGTCATTCCGTCTTATGCTGGTCCATTGACCTACATTAGACTGGAAGACACTGAGGGACATTTTATAGGTCGAGCAGAGGGAGAGAGAAGTGAGTGCTGACCGCCACAGGAGCCGGGATCAGATAAGCAAAAAAAGCTTCAAGCCCCCTAGACAAAATGAGCAATTAACCATTGCCTTGAGTACTTCTTCAAAAGCTGAACTCCAAGCAAACAGCTAATATGTAGATGAAATACATATATGGGAGCCGTGTAACCTGCTAAAGCACTTATATTTCAGTTGATCCAGTCCTGAGATTTATACAGCTCTGCCACACAGAATAGCTCTGTCTGGCAGGGCAGGGCACCTGGTATCCTTTGCTGCAGTTAAGTAACAGTTATCCGTCTCCTAGTCTATGAATGGACAGCGAAATGAGAAGCAGCCGACTGATAGGCTCATCTCTCTGCTTATGTCCTCCTATCAGCATGTTCCTTGCACTACAAGACAACTGATTGACTCATTGTGCTGCTTTTCCCTTCCCCAGTCTGAGTGCTGCTGTATAGAGACTGCAAACCAAGTCAAATTTAAGTGCTTGCATTTAAAAAAAAAAAAAAAAGCATATATTAATGAATATAGAACTCATTATATCTGCCTGTAGCTTAGCTTTAGCCAAATGCAAGAAGAAGATGTGTGATTTTAGCAGCAGCAAATGTATTTCTCATATGTGTAACCCCAAATGACCAATCAGCAATGTAAATAGCTGCATGGCTGGTTATCATGTACTCAGGCTTTAATAAATGGAAATGTCTGCAAGTGAACCCATACAGCAGCAATGTGTTCAATATTTTTTTTTAAATGCTCTGTGCATTGGGTGCGTGTAACAAATGTTATCCCAATTTGGATTGGAAAGTGGAAATATACTTTAAACGTTGCTGTTTCTTAATCTAGCTCCGTGTGTGTTGCCAGTCTCTGTCCCTCGTTGCCTCAGTTATGTGAGGAATGTTTACCCAAGAGACACCCAGCAGTGAGCAAAGGTTTTCCCAGCTTCCTCATCCCACATACTAGACTCTCTTCTGAGGAACATAACCTCCTGCTGCTTTACAGCTCATCACATGTCCTTATTCCCTGAGGTCACCTGACACAGAGACAACAGCCTGGAAGTGCTGACCGCATGTTTACTAGGAGACTTTAAGGAACGAATGGCCCTAAAAAAGCTTCAGAATCCATCTTATTTTACAATACAGCAATCCCATAGTAAGCATGGCACTCATGCAGGTGCAGTTTTATAAAAACATCTACTTTTAAACATTTCGTTACCTAGTGGTGTTTTTTAGGTTCCTGATTACCAAAAAATATTTATTTGAGGATTGTTTTCAATTAATATATAAAAGAGACTTTCTAGAAGCATTTACAATCATTGAGCGATATGAATGAAAATGACTATTTAAAGTATATGTCTAGCCAAAATGGTTGAAGTCTATTTAGAACCCTTGTTGGGCTTTGCTGTTCTCTGAGACTCCATTTGAGAGATTTACCTTCACTTATTGAGCCGGTGACACCGATCAGTAGACAGGAAGTGATGGAAAATTTTAAACAGTGACACAGATGATAACGAAACATTTTTTTAGTACAGTAGGGGACGGCTAGAACCACTGTCAGCTTTGTACTGGTGCCTGTGTCCCTGTCGCAGAATGTAGTTGTCACTACTATAGAAAATGAGAGAAAATCTCTCTAACAAAGCTCCAGATAAAAGTAAAAAACAGATGTTGTTTGGAACTATCCCCACTCTATCCACAACAAAAAAAAGTTTTGGCTGCACTTGCACATCTTTTCTCATAGGTATCTCATAATGAGAATGAATGTGATACCTTAACATCTTTTCCAGAGTGCCCCAGGAACCATTGGGGATAATAAACAAAAGTCCTTACTGGTCACTGAGTCTGTCCCTCGCACTGAAGGACCTACAATGAGTTGCAGGAGGTGGGACGTCAGCTCTTTTCTTCCCTTCCAGAAAATTGAAGTTGAATAATGGAACACATGGGGTTCAAGGATACTTTAAAATCTAAGATCACCTTTTTTAAATCTTTAACAAGGAAAGCACCTTAAAATCATTATTATTATTATTATTTCTCTTTCTGGGTTCAGCACATTTTTTTTCATAACTTAGTGACTTCAACAACTACAGTGCAGTTCCCAGAGCCCTAACGAAGGAAGTAGAGCATGCAGGGAAGTCCTAAGGCTATTTAAAATGTTAATACATCCTAACAAAAGGAACTCAGAAGATCACCTGTCCAGTGATTGGTCCAGTGAATGACAGCTACTGGAGAGAGAGCCACTTGGGCTAATGAAGGAATCCAACACCTGGGAAGATAATACAAAATAGCAAAATTAAATTATTTCAACCATGAAAGTTCACAAGAGAAGACTAATCCCTGAGACTTGGGTAGGGAACACGTCATAAGTATTAATCTACACAGTCTGTACACTCAGAGGCAAATCAAATGCAGGTTCCTTTGTTTCACCTCCGCAGCAATGGAGACACGATATCCATTGTTCGCAGAGAACTACTATTATTTAAGTGCTACTGACCCTGGTTTGCCTCTCCTAACTATTTCTGGCTAAAATGGGAAAAGACAGCAGAAATGACAGCTGTGTGGTAGGCAACAACGCCAGAAGTCTAGAAATGAAAGACCTACCTTGCGGAACAATACGCATGGCGAAATTCAACATGCCCAGCAACGACTGCAACTCCTTCCGGGAACAACAAGGGGATACCGTCAGCCTGTGAATTACCTCCCTTATCCTAACCAATTTGTCCTGCGGCAACCTGGCCTGCATGGCCGCAGTGTCCAGGACAATGCCCAGAAACGTGAGGACCGTGCTGGGACCCTCCACCTTGTTGGACGCCACCGGGACGTTGAGCGAATCAAAAGTTTCTAACAAAAATCCTAGGTCACCCGGTGACCTGTGAGGGGACTCCACCAGCAGAAAGTCGTCTAAGTAATGCAAAACCTTCTGGCAATTCACATGGTGCTCGAGCACCCAGTGAAGGGCCTGAGCAAAGGTATCAAACAACCAGGGACTGCTCTTTGACCCGAACGTCAGTTTGGTAGCGAAGTAATACAGCCCCCTCCATCTTACCCCATGCCATTGCCACAACGAAGGTTCGATGGGCAACAGCTTGAACGCATCCGATATATCTGCTTTGGACAACCATGCCCCCTGCCCAGCCTGTAATATATACTGCACCGCCTGGTCGACGGAGGAGTACTTGAGGGTAAACTCCTCGGAAGGTATCAATGCATTCAGACTAGGTATAGCAACGGAATGAGGGGCAGACAAGTCATAAATTAGACGAAATTTATTAGAAAACTTGCCACAGACCAGACCAATAGGACTAACTCTCCATGACACAAATGGAGGTACCACATAGGGGCCTATAACGAAACCCTTGTCGAGCTCTGCCTGAAGTAATGTATCCACCCTGTCCGGCTCGGCCAGTGCCGACCGTAGATTGTCACATTCGTATGTGGCCTGAGGCAACGCTACCAGCCCCGTGTGAAACCCAGACACGAAGCAGCTAATGAGGGATCCGGGTGACCCTGCAAGTAGACCGCCAACACCCCCACGTTGACTCGGCTTAGTCACGACTGCAACGGGGCTTTCAAAGTGCAGCTAAACTTGGGATGGGCCCTGAAGCATGAGGAGCAGACGTGCAACAACCTGCACTGTGGGTAGTTACACGCCATTTGGTTGAAATTGTTACAAATCTGGGCCTTCCCCAAAAACAGAATAGGGCGGCCCAGTTTGTCATACTGTGCAGGGGTCGAGCCGGCCGGCGTGGCCAACAGACCCGCGGGTTTGGGCGGCACCCCTGCGTCAGCCACGGCAGGCGTGGGACACCAATCAGTCGTGTGGGCTGAGGATTGGCAGATCGAACAGACGGGAGATTTCAGGCCAGCGAAGTGCCTACAAAACAGTTCCGTGTCGACCCTGCCCCAATCCACCACGAACTGGAACTGGGACAACGCCGCCGCAGCCTTGGCCGAAAATGCCCGGTGATAGTCGTAGAAAGCGTACCCCCCATATTTGTAGGCCAGATCTATCACTATGTGCAGGTACGCATCCAACTCCTCCCTCCGCATGGGCTTAACTGAACAGACTATGTCCCTGTACACCCCGAACGCCAACACGAACTCGGGAATCGACAACTTGCGGTTAAGTCTGGGGTCCCTGGCTTTCAGGACGACCGAAACCTCACCACAAGCGAACGATCTGTTGTCCGAGACATCGTGCGCCGCTATGAGAAGCGACGCCAAGTTAACATCCTTGCCCTCTAAAATGTATATATAATTTTTATTTTTTATATATAGTTTGTATTTACGGCAATGTGTTTGTCTACAGTGATGACATATGTATGTAATAGATAAAAAGGTCTCTGTTATTTGTTATCTTCAGTGTGATAAACAGCAACGGTTGCCTTCTTTTAACACAGCCATATAGACAGGATTCTGCACGCTCTTAAGTCCCCCCAGAGACAAAAGTCTCGTCTCTCTGACCATTCTTACTGCCATGGTGCAGCAATATGTCTCTTAATTACAAGTGTCTGTTCTAATTAAAGATTAGTTATTTTCATTAATTGGGTCAAGTTAGCCTTTTTCCACACTGAATACCACAGGTCTGTTCTCAGCTCAGGCACATGTCTGTGATGGCCTACCTTGTTTCCAAATGAGTTTTAAAGGATGCTGAAATGGCAGTTAGGCATTGCTTGGATAGAATCCATTCCTCAAATAATGCCAGCTGTAAACTGCAATTGGAAACCAATTTGTTTCAGTATCTGATATGAACCGTCCACTGAAACAAAGCTAGTACCCACTCTGAGTGCAACCACTTGTAACCCAATATAAGAGTTCTACCTTTTTTCAGCCACAGCACCCTTTAAAAGTATACAAAATCTTGAGGCACCCCAGTATAAAATGCAAAAAAGTAAATGTAAAAAATGATGTGTAGTTCCCACAAAATCTATTCAAGCCCCTTATGATAGATAGGACACTTTATGAATATGAATTTTAAGGGGGGACCCCCCCACACGCACAAAAAACAGACAACAAAAGGATGTCATATCAGAGTTCCCCATTTCACATCAAACCCCCTCCCCCCCCTCACATCAGGAGCCCCTTTTCCACTTCCACGAGATTTCCCCCTTTGACATCAACCAGTTCCGTCACATCAGAAGCCAACCTTCACATCAGAGTCCTCAGTCCCTCATTCACAGAGTCCTACCTTATAAATGCCATCACAGTGTGGCTGTGGCCGCATTGGCAGATGGCGGGAGGAAAAGCAGGACTGAACAGAGGAAAACTTCTGTGCTGGGTGAAATCTTGGATGCAGCACTATGTGTTTCCATAGTGCTTGTGGCCGGTTTGCCTACACCATGGAAATGTATGACTCTGTACAAAAATTTGAAGGCATCCCTGACAAAGCCAGAGGGCCCCACAGGGTATTATGGAACCTTGACTGAGGAACGGTGCTCTAATATATCAAACAAAAGAAAGTATGCCTTGGAAACCCTGAAGTTATTGCTACGTCACAGTCAATACTGCCAAAACATAATGATACAATGAAACAAGCAAGTTACTATCAGCCAGGTCCTTCACTAAATTTTTTTAAAAAACATAATTTGATTGGTATACCTTACATTGTAACTGAAGCCAAACATTTTAGTTTTAGTTTTTGATGGAGTGGAGAGGTATTAGAACATCTGTCATGTTTTTATTGGTATCTGTGCTGCCGTTAGGGAGATTTTCCCTTTCTATGTGTCCTGGTGACGGTTATCACTGAAAGTGAAAGAAAGTCCCAAATTTTGGGTTGTCACCAGAACAGGAATAGATCGGACATCTTTCAATGGAGACATTGCTTGAGGTGACCCTGTTGACCACCCGGGATTTCGCTTATTTTGGGGGGCTTTCCTCTCGCTTGCCCTTGTGGCAATCAGACAGCAAGTGAAGGACAAAGTCCCCAATGGACTGGATGTCACACTTTCCTCTGCTTGATGAAGAGACCATGTACGGTTCCAAAACGTTGCATCTATATGTGATACCATGTTTATCTGACCTTAATAAATTACGGGAAGATAAAGTGGAAGCTGGTGCTGATGGTTTATCCTTCTACACAGTCCTCAATGGGACACAGATGGCAAAAAAAAAGCTGACAGGAGTTGCAACCCAAAACTGGTTAAGTTTTACTTTAACCACCTGCTGTCTGGCCGTTGTAATTAAACGGCCGGACAGCGGCTTCTTGAGAGCGGGTAGGCGTCTTTAGGCGGCGGGTACGAGCGGGAAACCGGCTTTGAATGTAAACAGCCAGCGAGAGACGCCCGAACACTTGTAATATGTGGTCGAGTTGTACACGAGCTCCGTTTGATCTCCTCTTCTGAATGCAGGCAGTGATGTGTATTACATCAATTCCTGCATGCAGTGTCACTCTCCGGTACAGAAACCGGAGAGAAGTTGGTGAAGCAGGTCTCTGCTTCATCAGCTTCTCTGGGGGTCCCAAGGTGACATTAGGGGTCTTAAAGACCCCTGATGTCTCCATAAAGAGGACCTGTCACTGCAAATTGGCTATCACATAGCGGGCTTGTTTGCTCCCTATGTGATAGCAAAAAAGTTCAGTGAAAAATAAAGGTTTAAAAAAATGTAAGTTACAAAAAAAAATTTAAAAATTAAAAATCACATATCAAAGCAATAAAAAAAATAAAGTCCCCCGCCCCCACATGCACACACAAACATGGGTCAAGCCAACCTACGTGCGAAAACGCCGATTACATCCATTGCGCCGCACATGTTACATATCGCCGCAAACGTCGGAGTGAGAGCAATAATTCTATGGCCATTAATCACTGATAACACTAAACTGATGAGCGGCAAAAGCTTTTAAAGAATCGGCTATGCTCAATTTTGAGTATGGTAGTTTTTTGCGATTTAACGGGTGTGCGCAATTTTAAAGTTTGACATGTTTGGTGTCTATTTACCCGACGTGACCCCGACTTTTATATTTTACCAAAAAATTGGGTAATAATAAATGTTTTATAACATAACGTAGGGAGAACAAGTTTTTTTTTCAAAATTTTCGGTACTTTTTTCTTTATATAGTAAAAAAAAAAACCCGTAGTGGTGATTAAATACCACCAAAAGAAAGCTCTATGTGTCCCCAAAGAATGGTATAAAATTAATTTCAGTACAGCGTTGCATGACGGAATAAATGTCAGTCAAAGTACCGCAGCGCTGAATACTGAAACATGTCCTGGACAGGAAGGGGGTATAAACACCCCGGTCAGCAAGTGGTTAAAACCTAACTTAAAAATATACTCATTGCCGTTCTTCTTTGTATCCAGTCCATTTTATATCTAATCTAATAGATCCTTACAGTTATTGTATGTGCATTGGTAGCTACTTTGATATTTTAAGGGCCAATTCACATCAGCATGCGCACCTTATGCTAAACGTCGGAGTGGTGTGATGTGTTGTTGAAATTGAATTATAGTGTTTACCTTTTTCTTTTTTTTAACTTTCCTTAAATGTCACAACATTTCATTTCATTCAACTCTATGTACCTCCACGCATTGCAATGCAGTGATGTGCATCGCAGCACACCAGACTGCGTAGAAAATGCAACCTGTCCTACTTTTTTTAGTGCCTATCAACACAGCATGCAACCCAACACATAGGTTGTGAACAGGACCTAACTGTTGTGGTTGATAATTAAGGGCTTGTTAACACCAATTACAGTGCGTTTCAGTGTGGTTAGCTACTGGAACACACTGTATCGCATACTAAACTCCACCCTGCGTTCCTGGGCGGGAGGGGGTGTGGGAGGGGGTGCTGCAGGCACCCCAGCCCGCAATGTGGTCACCCGCACCAGAATGTGTACACAATGCCTGTGTTCCAGTCCACTGCGATCGCAAAAAATGCTGCATGCAAAAAAATTTTGCAATCGCACTGGACCAGAACGCAGGCATTGTTGTGCCACGCGTTCTGATGCTAGCAATCCCACTGTGGGCGGTGGGGCGTGGCTGTGGGGCCATTGACTTCAATGCACCCCCTCCGACTCCAGAACACAGGAGGGAGGTTAGTATGCGATACAGTGCATTTCAGCAGCTAACCGTGTTGTAACGTACTGTAAATGGTATGAACAAGCCCTTAATCTATCCAGAATTAACTTTTTAACATAAAGATTTTTCCTTAAAGGCTAAGTTTTCCTTTCTGATTGTGAAATATTACAGATATGCAAAGGTCTCCACGGACCTAATTTACATATAAGGAGAAAGAAAAAAAAAGCACAGTCTCCAAACAGTACACAGACAACTTCCAATGCTGAATATGGGAGAGGCCAATAATAGGAGGAGAAAGAGAAAAGTGTTTAAATAAATACATTCTTAACCCTTGCAGTGGGGCTACTAGGAAGCTAAAAAAACAAAGTTATACTAACCCGAACCACGATCCCGGATGGCTCCTAGACCAGTCCCTAAAGCCCGTCTCCTCCGCTTAAGTGAGGGAATATCCCTCAGCATCCTTACATCCTACACACTGTATTGGCCATGATGACTCCCTGGACCTTAGACCACCAGAGCGGAGGAGTGAGGATAACAGCCAGCCAGTATCATGGTTCGGGTGAGTATAACTCTGTTATTATAGCTCCCTAGACAAAATAAGCACTTATCCCTTGCAGTGCGGGAGTAACCCCACTGCAGGGCATACCATTTTATTTTCCCAGAGTTCTTCTTTTAGAAGGAGAGCAAAAGAAAGAAAATAATGAGCGATAGCAAGTAAGACAGTAAGAAGCTCAGACAGAGCACTCCTGATCGTCACAAGCATTGATAATAGGGAATGTCAAGTTGCTAACCTTGGAGATCAACCAGACATAGGTCAAAAGTCGGGGATAGGTAGTGTGTCGTTCAAGGTTCCCATAGCTTTAGACATCATGTCAAAAAAATATGCCCTACATTTTTCATTTGTTAACGTCCAAAGGACCCACGTTTTAACTTCTGCTATCGAAAGAGTATATTTAAGCCACACTTATGCAATGGTTCATTTAGGCACCGTGAGTATGTGAAGCATACTCTAAAGGAGAAAATCCCTGTGGCTTAACATTAACAAGAGAATCCTGAGGAATGGGAGTTCCCATTAATACTGCAAGCATTCTGTAAACTTTGGACCAAACATTTCGTAAGATAGTGCATGTCCACCACACATTCGAAAAAGTACCCATATCCGAACATCCCTGAAGCATTTGCCTTGGACGGCTCAGGGCCAGATACAATCAATAGATTACTTTATAATGAGCCTCAAGGGAAAAAACACTTTTAGAGTTAGATTTAGTAGGTTCCCAAATTTGGGACCAAGTGTGCACATTTTTTATATGAAGAAGTGTGCATGTATATTTTTTTTTAAGGTGGAATTTCTCTTTACATAAACTTAGGCTAACTCACTGGATTTCGTTGATTGACAACTATTTTCGTTTGCGCATGTGCAGTGTTCTTGTTGCGATTTTTTTTCGAACGTCACTAATCCATCCATTTTCGTTCGATTCGTAAAAGGCTTTCCAGCCTCATCCTTCGAGAAAATTTGCCCAGGAGTACAGTAAAAAAAAACATTGGGTTCCTATCAACTGATCGATTATTGTTTAAAAGGCTAATCATGGACGATTTCTGAACGATAATCGATAGGTGTATAGGCAACTTAAGGGTAGCACCACTGCAAGGCTTTTTTACATTTTTTTATACCCGGAGATAGGCTTTAAGATTATAATCAGTCATACACAATGTGTATATCCATTACCTGAAAACATAATTATGATATTATATGACACTACCTCGTGTGCATATTCTGATCGTGTGATGAGAATATAGTTACTGTTTATAGAACTGCTTATCATATAAAAGATGATTCCTCCCTTGACTTATCAAGTCTTTTGCTCATTGTCCTAAGTTAATGGCTAAGCTTAATTAATTTCAACTGGAAGTTTTATAAAAAAGCAAAAAAATGAACACTAGCATTGTATATAATTTCCCGGTAGATGATACAGTAGCAAATCACATGCTGCACCGATCACAGATGCACAGTGAAAATCATAGTCATTGTTTGTGCAAATTGCATCTCTGCATGGTAAACCTGGAAAATCACAATGCAAAGTCATTTTAATGTAGCTAGAACTTCTCCAGTGATAGCTGTGTTTGTGACCGAAAAGCCCTTTGTGAGAGAGCACATTCAATTGCATTGCTAGCATCCCCCTCCCTCTCATGGTTTCCTATGTGACCTGGCGAATTCAGTCGGACCGCCCAGAATGCAGTGTGCTTTTTATCAAATAGCTTTGCCTTGGAATACAAATGATTCTCACATCAGAATCGGGATGTTTTGCTGCCATCTACTGTGTCTCATCGGGAAAGGCAAGGTAAAATCACAGCCTCAGACCTGCATACTAAAATGGTGGCCTTAATTTTCCTTTGGCTTTTTAAATATTCAGCCCATGCTCTTATCACATTTTGTCTTTTCTTAGGCAAAACATATTGAGAACTAACTAGTAAAGCGGATGTTTTTTTTCTACATATGAGAGATATTTTATCTATTAGGCCACATTTAGAGCTGTGGCTGGGAAATCCTGCGGCAACAACCTATGGATTCTTGCAGCAAGAATCCCAGGTGTGTCCGCACAATGCGACCACTGAGCCCATTCAAATAAAGGACCCCATCTGTCAGTGGCTGTCCACATGTAACTGTACATGGAATGATTACTTGTGGATCAGGATAAATGATTATCCCTGGACACTATCTGCATCCAACGACAAGTATCTATCCTGAACTGCAAATAATCGTTCCATGTACATTTACATGTGGACTACCGCTGACAGATGCAGCCGCTGTCAGTCAGTCATTAACTGGAACAGCCACAGTGGTCACATCTGTAATAACACACCTGGGATTCCTGCCACAAGAATCTATAGGTTCTTGCTGCAGGAATCCCCAGCCACAGCCTAAAACCACGTGTGAATCGGGCCTTAATGTAGATATAGATTTGCACTATTTACACCAGGGCCTAACAAAAAAAAAACCTGAAGACAAAGGGAATAAAAGCAAAGTTGCTGCCAATCGCAACCAATCCTTGTTTGTTACCAGAAAATAAAGAAAAATCCTTATTGGTCATTGCGGGACAGAACTTTGCCTGTTTTCTTTTCTCGGGTTATATCAAGTAAAAAATATTTGAAATGGTGTAAGGCTACAAATATCTGGAATAAGATATAGAAGAGGCTTAGTGATATGGTAATTTTATATACACTGCCTGCCCATGTCAGAGAAAACACCTCCTGCAATACAGCACTTCATACTTAAGTAAAGGCTAATTCTCCACCAGAGCAAACCAGGGTATCAGAACCAGGGCTGTAGCTACCATGGGGCAAGTGAGGCACTCGCCTCAGGCGCAGCTGAGATAGGGTGCAGCCAGGCCCGCGCACCTGTTGCCATGGACGAGCACAGGGCGCCATTGGCAACAGGGGCGCCAGGCGGCCAACACAGCCGCAGCTCGCAGGGAAAAGAGGAGCGGCTGTATGGGCAGAGGAATCTGTTTCCTCAATCTCTTTTTCTATTTCAAAAGGGAAATGCCAGGGGTATTTAGACCCCTGATATTTCCCCCAAACAGTGAAAAAAATAAAAATAAACACACACACAAACACACACATTACTAGACATGTGCAAAGACTAAAATTTGTTTTGGGCGAAATTAACAGAAACTAAAAATGTTTTCTTTAGTTTCGTCAAATGAAACACATTTTTATGCTATTTTGGATTTGGCCTCCAGTGCATTCTGTGCATGCGCTCTGCCATCCTGGAGGCGGGGCGCATTACATCACATACCACACATGTCTGTGGGTGGGGGGGCACAATTTTCTGTTCTTGCCTCGGGTGCAAAAGGAGCTAGCTACAGCTCTGATCAGAACTATGGCATTTACTTAATGATTAGCACTATGGTGTTGTGCAAGTTACAGCTATGTCATATGTAAGTAAGGCATTAAACAGTCTCAATTAAACAATGTTCACAACCACAGTTCAGGCAATATACACAATGGCAGTTCAAACATTCACATTCAGTTTTCTATTTGTGCAAGGATCAAAACTAAGGCTCTTCAAGTTATGTCTTCTTCAAGAAAATGTTTAGACCACCAGCCAGTTCAGGTACCCACTGGCTGGGAACACTAGGCTCACTGCTGTCTCCGGGTAGGGATCTCTGAGGGGACTAAATGATGGAGCCTTAAGGTTCATGTCTGTTACCTCTGTGCCACCATAAGTAAGGAGCTCAAACCTCAAAGTTGGGAGAGGGAACAATGGATCTGTGCAGACAAGTCTTCAAGTGAGCTAATGTCCAGTGTTAACTACCTCTCTTGATGTCATTTAGGGTTAGTTGGATAGTGGACAGCTCTCTCCAATGCATAGTAGCACGTGATCCCTCCTGGTTTGATCCAGTGACACTGAGGCTAGACATCTTTCACCTTCTACGTTGATTTCAACCAATCATATTGCCGAATTACCCTTTTGTCAGTCATGGTTTTGATCAGCACTTCTTTTTTTGGGAGAGGAGATTTACTTGGGCATATTTTCTTAATCTTCATCAGTCTATGCTGTGTGTTAAGCAATACTGTCTTCTGCAGTAGGTATACTGGAGTGCAGCCATCAGGAGTGTGAAACATAACACACAGAATACAATGTACTTTTTTTACCTGCAATGCAACCCCCTGCCCTCCTCAATGTACCCCTTCCCCCTAGCACATATAACTCACCGCAGCCCTCCTGAATATGCTGGCAGTTGCAGATGGGTATGGTCGAATGCTGTGCAAGAAAAGGAATGGAGCTTATATAGGATTCCTGTTCCCTGCCAATGAGGACTGCAGGCTGTGGGCAGCATAGAGAAAGCCTGCAGAGGCAGTCAGCGAGCCTAAGGGGGGCAGAACTTGCCATGTAGCATACCCCCCGTAGAAACACTGCATCTGAGGCAGCTGCCCCTTCTACCCCTTGTCCCAGCCCTGGCCACTGCAATTAAGGACTGGTAAACTGCAATATATTACGTTTTTTATGCATGGGTTTTTAAAGCACTTAGGGGTCTATTCACGAAGCTGCCGAGGGCAGCCGAGTGAATGACCGATCTGAAGTGAAGTGAGCCGAACACTGTTCAGCTATTCACTTCAGGCTGGTACGGCTAATTTCAGCCGTACATCGGCTTGCTTCGTGTGGCTTCGGGTCGGCCGAACATGCTGAGCATGTTCGGCCGACCCGAAGCCACACGAAGCAAGCCGATGTACGGCTGATTTCAGCCGATGTACGGCTGATTTCAGCCGATGTACGGCTGATTTCAGCCGATGTACGGCTGATTTCAGCCGATGTACGGCTGATTTCAGCCGATGTACGGCTGATTTCAGCCGATGTACGGCTGATTTCAGCCGATGTACGGCTGATTTCAGCCGATGTACGGCTGATTTCAGCCGATGTACGGCTGATTTCAGCCGATGTACGGCTGATTTCAGCCGATGTACGGCTGATTTCAGCCGATGTACGGCTGATTTCAGCCGATGTACGGCTGATTTCAGCCGATGTACGGCTGATTTCAGCCGATGTACGGCTGATTTCAGCCGATGTACGGCTGATTTCAGCCGATGTACGGCTGATTTCAGCCGATGTACGGCTGATTTCAGCCGATGTACGGCTGATTTCAGCCGATGTACGGCTGATTTCAGCCGATGTACGGCTGATTTCAGCCGATGTACGGCTGATTTCAGCCGATGTACGGCTGATTTCAGCCGATGTACGGCTGATTTCAGCCGATGTACGGCTGATTTCAGCCGATGTACGGCTGATTTCAGCCGATGTACGGCTGATTTCAGCCGATGTACGGCTGATTTCAGCCGATGTACGGCTGATTTCAGCCGATGTACGGCTGATTTCAGCCGATGTACGGCTGATTTCAGCCGATGTACGGCTGATTTCAGCCGATGTACGGCTGAAATTAGCCGTACCAGCCTGAAGTGAATAGCTGAACAGTGTTCGGCTCACTTCACTTCAGATCGGTCATTCACTCGGCTGCCCTCGGCAGCTTCATGAATAGACCCCTTAATGTTTTTAGTTTTGAACAAAAAAAAATAAACACCATATGTTATTTTTAAGGTATTTCCTGAATTCACATTACAAATATTGACTCCTGATTTACATTAAAAAGGTCCTTGGAGTCTCTAAAAATAATAGCTGAAGTTTTCTGCAAGAAAGGCCTGATGCAGGCTGCCTAAGGCCCTTAAGCTTTTAGCACTTATAGGAGTATTGGATACCCACATGTCCTGTTGTGCACTCTCGCCTTCTGCCTCTCCTTCTGCTGACCCCTACGTCACTACAGAACACAGGAATGACACGTAGATCATAGCAGAGGCTTGGGTGTACAGCCGACTGACACTTCTGAAAATGTCAAATGCATCTGAGACTCTTGAAAATGTCAAATGTTGAAGAGTGTTGCGAAGGATGCAGCGCTGAAACAGAGAAAAGGTAAGAGACATGGGCATTTGAAGATATTGGCTCTTTTCTTGGAGGCAACTTCAGGTAGGATTTTTTTTTAGAGAATGACATGGTCTCTTCAAGCGGAAAAAGATTCATCTGTAATTTTCTTGAGTGTACTGTAGACTGTTTCAGACAATCATTAAAAAACTGTAATGCTCAGACCTCACTCCAAAGCTAGTCTGGCATTAGACGTTAATGGCACTATCTCAGGAATACAGTAGTGATTGGTTAAAAAAAACTCCATCATATCTGATTACTATTTCCTCCAAGACAAGTCAGCCAGGGATGTCTGTTAATGCCCATAGGTATTGCCTGATGTTGAATAAATCAATAATTTGGTGCATTTTTATATACTGTTTCTTCATTTTAACTACAGCACATTAGCCAAATTCTGATACTTTGGTAATTTGGCTTAAAATGATTAAAGAGCTTGAATGCCTGTCAGCAGCTAACTGATGATCGCTTCATTGGATAATGCAAAGCAAAGCCTTAATAATGGCAAAGTGCCCAGTGAAAATGTGCACAGACCTTGCTGCAGGACATATGACCCAACCAGTGGCAGGTCTACACTGCACAGAATTCAAAGCATGCATTATTTCTGACAGGTTTTTTTAACATAGAAATATAATTTTATGAATGGAACTAAAACAGTAAAGGTTTCATACTCACGTTTCTTTTTAATCATGAATACTAAACGTAAAAGTGTTTCTGTGAAGAGATATAATGCTCAACATTATATAAATACAAAGCTAATTGATATGCCACAAATGCCATTTTAAGTGAATGATTAATGATATCATCTTGTTCTCTTTTCCAGTGGCTTATATAAGTCTGTGGTTGGGTATTTGGTGTAAGCTGATCTATTACTGTTGTATATGTTTTTATAAGTGCTGTAAACCTATAATGTAATGCACAAAAAAATACAAAATGTTTGTATATTTAATTGTCTGTGATGCAATAAATTATTTATCCAAGAATGACTCCATATTGTACAATTTTTTAAAAACATTATTGCATTGACACTTCCCAGCCAGACGGTGCTTATATTTGCATGCATTTGCTAGCTAGCTTTATAAGTTAATTTAATTTTGTGATGTTCTTTCACCCATGTAGGAACTCTGTAAAATTTTGCTGTTCTAAGTCAGAGAAACTGGATTGTGCAATTCATAATGCATTAAACATAATTAGTATTTAGTGTAAAAGAAATAGCAGCTTAGCCAAATGTGAATTAATAAATTCACGCCATACAAATAGAACTCATTAACATGCTAAATACATTAGCTCAAATGAGAAAACTTTGTTCAAAAGCTTAAAATGTATTTTCTTAAAAAATACACTTATCATTATAATGCATACTTGACAATAGCAGAGTGTTGTACCACGTTAGCCATCCACAAAAGTAGAAGTTAGGATTCAGGCAGATTCCATGCATTGGCTAGTTAAAAAGATTGTAGTGCAAGCTTTCAGGCATACTGACCTCTTCTTTGTGAAAGCTTTTTAGTTATATAAAAATCATAAATATGCTAATAAATGGTATCACCGTAAATCCAGATTGCTTTACAGTAATGCATTCTTGATAATTGTACCCGTTTTTGTAGGCACTTACTTGAACTGGAGAGTTACAAATATTGGAAATGTTCCACATTTTCATACTTGATGAGCTACCATAAAATATGTGTTTTATGCCTGTTAGATTAAAAAATTTTATATTGTATTTGTTGGGTTGTTTTTTAAATATATCTCTAGCCAAAACCTATTTTTCTTAGTTTGGGGTGGATTGGGGAGCAGAACCCCTGTTAGGTTTGTATTGCTGTCTACGACCCCTCAGGGTAGAGTCACTCATTACTTGTTCAGGCAAATGTAGCCACAGAGACTGAAAGTGATGGAAACATAAAAAAAAGTGTTATGACTGTCACTGGAGCAGGATATATGTAGAAATCTTCCAATGGGAAATGGAATACCCTTTTCAGTGACAGCTCACCAAAAGAGAATTTCCCCTTTCTTTGAAGAGACTTGCTGGGGCAAAATGTGAGGCGGAAACAGGTGTTATAACCATTCCTTACTCTATCCAAAACTAAAAAACGTTTGGGCTATAGATATATTTTGAGGTAATAACTGTGAAAGAGCATTTCACATACACCTGCCCATTATACAATTATGACACTTTTTCTAGAATTAGAAAACAATATCCTTTAAATGAAAAGACCAAACAAAAAGGTAAACAGCAGTTGATCAGTCTTTGTCATCAAAGGTACATATAGCTTTCAATATGTCAGTCTATTCTATAGTTAGAAGATCATTTTTGTATTTGCAGTCTGTATCTAATCCTATTTTCGTTACTACAGTTCACAAAATAGATTTTGGGCACAAAGTTAATAGGATAGTTTTTTTCCACTAAGAACACTTTTTTGCGTTCGATCTGCTCAATCTAAAAATGCACAGATCAATTTCTTTCACTGAAAGCTCCTACTTGGTATGTATATTTGAAAAATGGGACATGCTACGTTTGTGTTTAGTTATGTCATCAACATGTTTATGGCTGCCATAATACCTCTTGTTTAGAGCAGTCTGGGAGAGAATTGCGAATTTGGTTATTCATGAAGGGAGGTTGTGTGAGCATTGGAAGCTGAAATTTATCACGTTGGATGAGATTGTAGGTAACAGAGATTTTGCTATGTTTTATATGGAATGTGGTACCCTAGGACATCTGCTTCACCTGATTCACCTGATTCAAACTAAACCTCTCGTTTTCCACGCTCCATTTTCAAACCTCACCTACAGCGATGCATCTCCAGAGCACTACTGTGCTGAAATGTAACCATACAGGCTCTCTAAAAATCTTTACATAAATTTCTGCACCAAAAACCTATGTCACACATGGGTGCTCATTTGTTTTTCCATTTGACAGTATTCAATTATTGTCAGTGGTGTTTTGTTCCTCAAATCACACATTGGCAATGGTCTTAATCACATTTAATTATTACTGACATATATAGGGTTGCTAGGACCAAAAGGAATTAGTAACCTATGACTTGTGAAAAATAGTTCTGTTTCCAAGCCGATCTTGGTTCTGTCACAATTGCTTTCAATGCTTCTGGGGGTTGTCTGTAAGCTTCACACTCTGGGTGGTTTGTTGCCAGGGTAGTACACAAGTAAGTGGAATAAGATATCAAGTGAAGAGGTTTTTGACAGTCTGTACAATCTCTGCACAAGCTATTACTGTCTTTTCCTATTTTAGGAAGAAGTGAGAACAAACATGTAAATGCCTATGTGCCCCATCCCTCCTTTAGATGAGTCAGTAAAAAGACTGCAATTGTTTCAGGCAGTGTGGAAGTTTATTAAGTGCAGGCAGATGTTTCACTGCCTATCATTGTCATTGAGACATCTCCTCATATATGGCCAGCCTAAAATATTAGTACTGTAGGAAAGCAGAAAATAAAAATGTATTTCTTTTATTGTACACAAAAACTGATGAAGCATAACAAAGCATTCATATTTGATTGGTGAGCACAGAACCTATTGACAAATAACCTGCCTCATGCTGACTAGAGATATGTTTCAGGCTTGGGTCGACCATAAGTTCAACTAAACCCAAGACATGCAGTTCGAAAAAATTGAGAACTAATGCAATCATTCACCGCCAAAGCAACAATTACCAATCATGCACTTCCTAACCTTTGAACTGTAGCCAGGTGGCCAATAATGGGGGTTTGATGTGTCAGCCCTCTCCCTATAAAAGTCGCACACTGACTTTTGTCAGTGTGTGTAAACTTGGAATAGATAGGGGCAGCTGACAGAGTGTTATCAGGGAGAGATAGTTACTGCTCTACATTGATAATGCTATAAACAGAGCTATATAGTAGAGCTTTATATAGGGCTATATTGTGCTACATTAATGTGAATTGTGCTGTGGGGAGTTACATAGCACATAATGTACCCTGTATTCACTGCTGCACTGTGGTACACTACTGTAAATAGCATTGTGGTAGGTTACATATTATTGTGTACCACCCTTTGTGTTCACATTTCAGAGACCAGCAGTTCTTTTTAGGGCTACCTTTCTGTGTGTGTCAGCGACAACAACTTATGTTGATGTTTAGCTACTTGGCTCTCCCTTGCAGTTTTTTTTTTCCATTTGGATGTCTTATTGTTTCTCTTCTTTGCATTACTATATTTTTAAGTTTCTGATTTTTAAAAAACAAGGAAAAATAATGTTTTAGGGCTGGTGTTTGGGGTTTAATTTTTAAGGATTAAAGGTGTTATGTTTTATGTTATTTAACTCTTTCTTTTTTTGGAAGGAGGTTTATTTGATTTCACTTTAATTTTGTCAGGGATTGAAATTTTTTTTGGGGGGGGGCTAAGAAGTCTAAACATTTAGCTGACACAAGCTAAGGTGCCCTTTGTTTGCAGTGCACCACCACAAAATAATGCAGTACAACTGAATGCACCAAATCACCATATTACATGCACTAAAGCACCACATTCTCTATTGCCATTTGTCATAGTTGCTAATAAAGTCCCAATCAATTCCCTGTATTCATCACGTCTGGGAGACCTAAAGAGAGAGGCAGAGGTTCTGCACATGCAACTAGTAGGGAGCAAAAAAGGTTCTGCATAAGCAGGACAAAGTGGTGGTTGGGCACATCTGCCTTTTCTTTCTGGCATTGAGTGAGCTATATATCCAGAGTATGCAGGGGAGGTCATAAAGTGGCTAACCAAGCCTTCAAGTCCTATTTTTCTCTATAATTTGTATATGCTAATGTGAAAGTGCCACCATGCAGAGATCAGTGATTGAAGGTCACATACCAGACTGGCCCATAGATGACTAGTCCAGTGGGTTGCAGGTAGGGCTTCCAAAGTTTATTCTGAGGAAATATCAATATGGTTTAGTCCACGTCTCTTCAGGGACTGACTTACACCAGAGACCATGGCTCTGAGCCTTGAGAACACTCTGCAGATAATTAACACAGTACACAGTGGTCTGGAAAGTGCAATAATGCAGAGCCCAGAGTGTTAAGTTCACATGCCAGGCTAACTTGCAACTTACCAGTCCAGTTGGGTGCGAGTAGGGTTTCAAAGCTAGGCTGAGTAAATACAAATATGCTCCAGCCCAAAGGTCTTGCTCACAAATGAAGTCTTAAACACACAACAAAGCCTGGGCAGCAGCTCTTGACCTGGAAAGCACACTGTGGTGCACTAACATAGTACACAAAGGTGTGAAAAGCACAGAAAATCAGAGCCCAATGCCTGAAGGTCACATTCCAGCAAAAATATGATGCCCGACTACGATGTTGCTGATCTTGTCCATGAGAATTATACTGTTCCACAACACTGTATACAACTTTAAGGCATACACTTAGCATGCATTAGAAAGAATTGGTGTTTCTCCCATGTTGTCCTTAAAGTAGCATAAAAATGAGAACTATCTTCCCTGCCAGACAGAATTTAAAAAATAAAATTGCATTAGTAGTACAGTGACCAGCCCCCCCTGCCCAGTGGTGTATTTTGGTTTGGGGCTGCCCTAGGCAAGCCGAAACTCAGCCCCCCCTAGCCACACATCCCCCCTCCTGCATAAACAGATTTACTCCCATGCTGCACAGCCACACATCCCCCACCCTATCCTGCATCAACAGATCGGCCCCACATTACAGATTCCCCCTCCCTCACTCACTTCCTTTCTTCACGGTCCCGGCGATTAAGGGAATCAACTTCCTCTGCCCCCTTCTTGCCGCCTCCTCCTCCTCCCACGTAGCCCTATCAAAGCTGCGGGGACCCATCCCGGACCCGCCTACTCCTCACCGTCCCGGACCCATCCCCTTTTACTGACGTCTCTTGCTGCGGCTGCCTCCTGCTCACCGTCCCCCGCTGCCTTCAGCTCACGTCCCTTGCTGCCACCTGCTCACCGTCCCCCGCTGCCTCTGGCTCACCATCCGCTCGCTGCATCCTCCTGGCCGACTCCTCCTGGTCTTCGATTCCGATGGTCTCCTGTTACTTCATGAGGCTGCCGGGCTGCGGCATTTTCGCCGCCCCTGTGGGGAGTGCCGCCCAAGACAAACGCCCTGTTTGCCTCGCAGCAAATACGCGAGGCATACGCCCCTGCCCATGCCCATTGTTCGACAATCCCTTGCCTATTAACCTTGAAAATGTCCAGAAACAATTTTTAAGATTTGGCATCCCAATGACTTCAATGATATTTAGATTACAGTTTGCAATTTCTGTAATTTACAATGAGTTAGATGAACAGCCTGCAAATCAAACTTAGACAGATTCGCTTATCATTAATGCTGAAGCTTCCAGTTGTTCTGCAGCTGGCAGATCTCAAATTGTTTAATTCTTTATCAATACACTGCACATATTTATTAAAGTGTAACTAATGTCTGCAGGTACTCCTCCCCCCTGCAGCAAACTCACTCACCCTCTTCTAAAGAAGATTGCAAAGAAGCAGGTAAGTTAGTTTTATTGCAGAAGAGACATAACATGTCTCTTCTGCAATAAAGAGCCTGTCTGCTCGCAAATTTTTTTTTTACTTTCATTCCGCTTTAAGACAGGTTATTGCATTCTGTCTCAGAATAACAAACACTGTATCACATTAGAATACTATAGTTATCAGACGTAGAGTTTGTTTTTTAATTTCAAATTTATAATAATATGCTTTGCTTATGATTTGTTTTTATTTAACAAAACAGCAACCAATCTTACACGTCTGATTGAAATCACACTAAAACATGCAAAAGAGTAATTACATTCAAACAGAAGATATTTGCATGAAACAGCATAAGTAAAATATAGGGCAAACTAAATTGCTGAAATAAATTCCATACAATTGAAACTGCATTATTATTAGATGCATGCAGTGTTGTGTATGTAGATACCATTATGACCAGAGACTCTTGAGGACTGATTTAGGGACACAAAATCAAGTCCAAACGAGCTACCTATGATTAGATATGTGTTTTTAAGATAATGATATGTAATGATAACATAGAACACAACATATAACTGTTACATGGTATATTTGTTTATAAGCTATATACACTATCTCAAGCTCCATGTCTTTTCTAAATGCATTTTATTACTTATCTGTTTCTGATTTACAGAAATTCATTAATCATTTTGTCATAATATACTTCAGATATGCTTAAGCTCAGCGGGTCTATAAGACATTTTTTTTCTCTAAACCCAGACTTTTCAGGCTAAGTCTTGCAGCATTGATTGGCACAGCTTATCTAAGAGCCTCAGAAAATTAATGATCATTTCACATAATGTTACTGAAGTGTTAAGCGAGCAGCCAAGCTCTGCAACATTCCACTAGAGATTAAAAAGAATCAGGTCCTTGACATAAATTTAATATTGTACAGCCTCTATTCTGTGTCTTCAAAAAAGAAACGCATGTAGGACTGCAGAATGAGAGATAAACTTTTATTCCATCCATCTACGATATGGAAGATTTAAGTGTAAATTAAACGTAATGAACTGGGAACAAAGATTTGCCATAATGCATATTTTATTTAAAAAGGTCAGAGTGGAACAGTTTATGTAAAGATAACTGATATTTTTTTCCCGTTTAAGTCACAGAGAAAAAATGTAGAGCCTGCGCAAAAATTCTTTAAAGATCAGGAAAAAGAAAGAATGATTTTTCTCCTAATTCCAATATCAGTTTAAAAAATCATTAAATGTATCAAATTATTCTTAAACCACAGCAGTCTTTTGGTGCCCATAGAAAGTAAAGAAAAAGCAATCAGGCGTGGAATTCTAGTGCCTTCGCTTTTATTTTTACCCAGATAGTAGCTGTTACACACCACCCCACCCCTTTCTATTGACAAAGCATATCCTATAATAATTTATGTTCATGGATCCATCTGACTGCAACGGTGCCTGAGGGCTGTTAAATAGTGGCTGCATTTAACTACCCTCTAAATCAGTGGCCGTCACTTTGAAAATGATTGAGGGCCTCAAGTGTGGCCCAACACTTCCAGAAAGACGCACAACAGCAGCTCGTTGTAATTTCAGTCCTGCTTTGTTTTTTTATATCTCACACTAAAGTAAATGTGAGAGTAAAATAAGCCCCATAGTTGGTGTCAGTAGCAATAATAGTAACTCCCAAAATTGGTCTCAGTGGTCGCAATAATAACCCCCTGCATTGGTGTTGGTGGACACATTAATAACCCCAGCATTGGTGCCAGTCACAGCAATAACAAACTTCAGCATTGGTGTCAGTTGCTGCAATAATAACCCCCAGCATTGTTGCCAAATACCTTAGTAAAAACTCCCAGGACTGGTGCCAGTGACCGGAATAATAACCTCCAATACTGGTGTCAGTGATTGCAATAATCACTCCCAAATTGGTGGTCTATGGTAGTGCTTTCAACCCCCCTGCATTGGTGGTCAGAGGCAATGCAGTCAACTCCCCTTAACCCACTCCCTGCATTGTTGCTCAACGGCACTGCTGTCAACCTCCCCTTACCCCCTCTCTACATTGATGGTCATTGGCAGTGCTGTTAACCCCCTCTTAACCACCATGTCTTTTCTTAGATTGTGAATGGCGGTGATGTTTACCCTCAACCAGGTCCCTGCATTGATGATCAATGGGAGTGCTGATAATGCCCCAATCCCTTCCTTGCATGGGTGGTCAATGGCAGTGCTGTTTACCCCCTCTCCCTCAGGCATTGGTGGTCAGTGTTAGTGCTGTCAAACCCCACCTCACCCTACATTGGTTGCCAGTTGCACTCAGATAGATGTTTATTACTCCCTGTTGGAATTAATAGCTACCTTAAAGAGTAACTCTAGTTTGAGAATTGAATTGTGCAGTTAAATAAAGTGTAGCAATGTGTAATAATTTGGAGCAAAATTTTGTTGAAGCAAGAAGGAGAACATGTTTTTTCTAACCTTCTGAAGAGCCAAAATATTGAATATTTAATTAAAAGTAGACTTTTTTATTTTTAAATCTCATGGTCTGGACATTCTGATTTCCTCTGCAACAAATGTGGAACTGTGCAAAAAGGAGGGGACCATCACTGTAAGACGAAATGTAACCTTAATTTCCTATAGCAACAGCTGGGCAGGTGCAATGCATGCTACAGGTTTCAAGTTAGACTTGTATTCTGGAACTGTCTTCTGTGTCTACTTTAAGCAAATTGAGGTGGTGTCCGATACGACCTATGTGTCGCTACTCTGTGACTTGAGGAAGCATTTCTCTGTGTCTGGATGTGAGGAACTGTTCGGAAAGTACCCTTTGTGTTCGGAGATTGACTTGGGAAGTTGGAAGTGTCCCCTGTATCTGTGTGCATAAGTAGAGTCCCAGAATTCTATGCAAGGCCTCTGACCAGGTAGAACTAGATTATGTTGATGCTGTAGTCTACGGGCTTATTTACACCAAGTGTGTTCCAGGAGCGGAGCAGTTACAAACCGGATCGAAACTGCGTCCAATGTATTCCAATGGTATTTTGGGCTCTAGTTCACATCGCAGCGTTCAGTTCCAGAGCATGTAAAAAACTGCTATTTTTCCTGCTCTGGAATGCATGCAAACACATCAAAAACACATGCAAACGCACTGGAACGCACACTGAAAGCCCATTTTAAACCAAAAACAAAAAGAAAAACATTTTTTTTAACCAAAAACGGCCTGGAACACATAAAAAACAAGGCAAAAAATGCAGTATAACACACTGCACTGCGTGTGCAGAAACTCATGCAGATCTGGTCTGCATTTAGTGTGAACAAGCCCTACATGTTATCATTTGGCCCCTTTTACATATAAAGTCCAATAACCATAAAAGTCAATAGAAGTGGTTTACATAACTCAGTCATTTCCGACCCCCAAAAGATCCATCGTCTTCTGGTACTTAACTAACAGGCATGAATCGCTCCTTTCGTCCAGTGCTCTTGCCTCAGTGTTAACTGCTCCTCCTATCCCACAACCCTCAGTTTGGTGACATTAGGAGCTAGACCCTAAGAGTACAGTCAGAAAGATATCAATCCACCCATTGGTACTAAATAAAATACATGAAAAGAACACTAATATAAGTCCCTGCACTGGTGACAAGTAGCGGAACCCTCTAACCTGAGAAACAAATCCACTGTTGAGCACAGTAGGAGCATCAATTTTAAATTCATGGATATATTTTCCCAACCCCCTCACAATTTTTGGGTGGCTTCAGAGGTCTGCTAACTTGATCATCCCTGTACACAGAGATACTGTCACCTGATATGTTCATATCAGCAACAGTTTCAAACTGTGTAACAGCACTGTGTCACAGATTAAAGTTGATCCTCTGACTAGATCCTCTGATTTTCCAGAGCTCAAGCTGAGATGCTCAGTGCCTGGTTTTTACCAGGGACCTCTACATCGATTGCAGATGTATCCCAATTAAGAGCTAACTGAAGCAATATTTAATTTTGTGAGAGCAAAGCAAATTTAAAAAAGTGGAAGAGGTCAGAGCAAACAGCCTTCTGGCAAATACATGTACAGGTAAAAGGCCAAGGCAGACAACAGAATCCAAACTGAAATCAGACTAAGGTCATAAAAAGGAAAGCAGACAAGATACACAGGTCGGCATTTAGAGGGAAATATGAGGCATAATTTGGCATATTCCAAAATTCGGATGCATCCAAATCTCCGAATGGTGAAAATAATGAATCAAACGTATCCAAAATTTTGGCAATGAAAAAATTCGGATGCATCCGAATTTTGTCCGAATGTCATTAGGGATGATAAAGTGTCTGTTAGAAATTTAAGGGGGACGACACGCTGGGTTTTTTTTTTTCATTTTTCACATTTAAAATGATACTAAACTCCATCCAAACAGATTTGAGTAGATCCAAATTTTGAAAACAGAAACTTTGGATCAATTAGAATTTTGAATTACATATTTCGAATGCATCTGTATTTCGGAAAACTAAAAAAAATCAGAATTGAAATGAAAACTGAACAAAATTTTCTGCCATGCACATGTCTAATACATATCCCGATTTAGACCAGAAGATGTCACATGAATGTGCACAGAAACAGTGGGCAAGCACATGTGCTCTGGAGTGCAACTTTCAGATGCCGACAATGGACATCATGTTCGTGAATGAGATATAATTTTTAACCACTCAGTTTATTATGGTATACTACTCTCTTCGAAGAGAGATTCACATTGTTTAAATTTTTACTTCGTTACACAGTATCCACACAGATATATATCACGCATTGATACGTTGTTTAGAGAGAAAACCAACACATTCAATATATTTTTTATTTAGTTATTTATTCATTCATTTAATTCTTTTCACAACACTGTGTTTTTTGGAAACCACACCGTGAGGCTCGTAGCGCTACACCATTGATCAATTAATACAAACATGTTCTTAATGCAAAATATGGAGGTCAACACACTAAACCCTAATTTCTCTATATATTCAACTAAAAAAAATAAGATGTACCCTGGAAAAAAAAAATTCAAAAAAATCGGCAGCTGTTAAAATGTTGGATTAGTTCACTTCTGTTTCTTTTAGTAATGCACAGATAGGCAGGTAAAAGATCAAAAAGTATATGCCGACAGGATACAAACATGTACAGTAAGTGTCTTTGGGTAATGGAAATAAAAAATACAGAGGGAATTTTATCAAAACTGGAGAAGCCAAAATCTGGAGCAGATGTGCATGGCAACTAATCAGCTTCTGTCTTTCATTTTCGAATCTTAACTGAACAAACTTAAGAGATAAGCTGATTGGTTACTATGGGCAACTGCTCCAAATTTATCAGCTCCAGTTTTGAGAAATCCCCCTCAGTGTTGTTATTTGACTACCATCAAATTCATATGGTCACCTTTGAAGAATAGTTTTCCCCAATGTAATTCTCATAGAAAGCTTTAAATAATTCATTTCACATGTATATTTCACATAAGGAGTCAAGCCCATGAAAGCCAACAGATTTTACATTATTTTGATAATAAAGTGTGCTTGCATTTACAAAAATAACAAGTTAACAGTTGCCAGACATCTTGCGTCTGAATTTCTAACTTGGCAATTGAACATAAAGATAACGTACAAGGCTTGCCCCTGTAAAACTGTGACAGGCTTTTTATCTATTCCTTTATGTGGGCTGGATAGACTGTATTGGGTGTTTTCCTCAACTTGCAGAGATTTTAGATATGTAAGATTGGAAAATTACATTCAGTGAATCCAGTGCTTGCTCACCAAACAAAAAAAGGCTGACAGGCCCATATTTCCTGGCTCCACTCCTCTGTGGATTGTTGGCAAGATCAACTCCAGTTCGCAAAAAGTTCAAAATCTTCCATATGTTGATCTTTGTTTTAACATGATATAAATACGGTTTTCACTGTATTGTTTTTAATGTAATACATGTAGAAGTTTAAAATCATGCATTAGTGGTGTCTTTTAAACTCCTGCATGCAAAAAAAAAACAACACAGTCAAAACACATTTAAACCACATTTAGATAAAAAAAAAGATGTCTGAACTTTTTTCAGAACCAGATAGGAATTCTATTTTACTTTCAGTTCATATTGTTGCCTTATATTATATTTTAGATATAAAAGGTTCTTAAATTTAATGTGTATCTAAATCCCTCCAAAAAGTAATATATTACTGCTGTGTTTAGATTACTGCAGCGCCAGGGATCTGTCATTTAGCAGTGATAGTGTGGTGGTGGAGTATTATTGAGTGGTTGGCAAACATCATCCTGCAGTGGGGAAACATTGTTGTGTGACAGGTCATTGTGATTGACGATGGATCCACCGGATGATGTAATTGACATTAGATTTACATGGGAAACATTCTTTTCTTTTTTGTTTTATTTAAAATGTAAATAAACACACCAACATCATTCCAGGGGAATGAGTACAAGGGTATATTAGTACCACTTACACATTCCCACAAAAAGTACCAGAGTAAGCACAGTCACCCACACTGTGAAAAGGCCCGTTAACAAATGTAACCTATGTCCCCCAATGTAAATCCATTGTCAATCATACAATGATGCATATCGATCATCTATTACAATGGCCTGCCATCTGACGGTGTTTCCCTGACGCCACACGTCAATGACGCATGTATCAGATGTTTCCCTCAAGTAATCTCGTTGTGCTGGTGACATCTTTGGACTTGTATGGGGCTTCACGGTGCCATTTGTGGTCACTACAAGCAGCCGCCTGCAATATGTATGGAATTCCCGGTAAGGAGTGCAGCAAGATATCTCTTCACTATCTGAAGGGGACCATGCATGGCCCCCGAAAGCGCTTGTACTTGAGTGCCAATATTTGTCAATAAATAAATGTTTCATGATTACACAAGTAATCTCGGTGTAAGAGTCCAGGGCTTACTACGCATGCGCCAATGGCGCGTTGCCGCAAGAGGAAATCCGCGCCAACTGCGCATGCGCCAAAGACACGTCAGTGCGCCAACCCGCACATGCGTAGAAGACCTGATGGAAAAAGGCAGGAAAATGCCCAGGAGGCGCACAGGAAGTGACCTCAACCTGGTGTAAAAAGGCGGGAAAATGCCCAGGAGGTGCAAGGGAGGCCTCCCCACTACTTCCGTCTCACCTCGTGAGTACGTGGCCCTCGTGACACTCTGTGTGCTGCTGACATCTTTGAACTTGTAGCTCAGATGTTTCCCTGACGCCAAGCTTGTCAATGCTTCCCTGCTGAACTACCACCACTAGATAACCGAACTGGTGTAATATAAACAACAGCCCTGGGGATCCTGGGCAGTCATTGGCCAATGTGGTCATGAGCATATTTAGTCAATGACGTAACCCAGGATCTCTGGCTGCTTTGTTTACATTCAAGGAGCTAGTTATTCAAGCATGTGACCTGGCTAAATATAGTTTTCGGCTGCTTGCCAAGGCATTAACAATGTTGATTCTAAATCTAATCACTACTACAGAGGATGCTGGATCTTGGGGTAGATCAACAGGTATTTTCTGCATTTATCAAAAAGATATTAAAAATCTTTTAATGGTATATTTCACAGAGCCACTTTAAATAAATACCAAAAAATGTTTTTTCTGCAAGGCATGGGGGCTTAATACATCCGATAGGGGGACCCTCCACCTCTGCTGCTTTACACAGCCAATTACATATCTCTTCCTTATTCCCTAACACTCAGAGTCAGAAACTTTCCTTGTGCACAGCCATAACACCCAACGTTCTGAGATGAGAAAGAAGGACACATTCCAGCACAATGTATTTAGGCAAATCACCAACACCTGCCATACCACTAGCTACTTCTATCCAACATGAACCAGGATATAAATCTCAACTCCAACGTGACAAAATGTCAGCAAAACCCCCAAAGTCTCTTTCCTGCCCATTCTAAAGTCTGCTCCTGGCCGGAGCAGCTGTGCACCGCCCAGGGGTGCACAAGTCTCCAAAACTCACATTTCTATGGGTAAACTGTCCTCTTTAACCAAATAATCTGTCTTGAGCATGATCATCTCCTGCACAACCACCACACACTGCCTGTAAGTGCTCTCGATCCTTTCTTTCATATGCCCTTTTTGAGACAACAGCACTCCCATGTTCAAAACCGGGGAGACCATCCTTTAAAAGATTTTACACTTCCCTTCTCCTTTTAGAAGGAACATCCTCATGCCTACTCCGACTGTGAGGGCACCAGAATTCTAAACAGACTAAACACTATCATAACATATGAATAAAATGAAGCAAACCAATATCTTCAACACTACTCAAATCACTTTTTTCTAAAACATAACAGCATACAATATCTCTATCTATACCTCCTCCCTTGGTCAGTTAATATCCTCACATGGCTTCCAATACCATCTCTATGCCGATGACACTCAAATATATCTTTCTACTCCACAACTCACCCACTCAGTGTCCTTGCGTGTCACTAATCTACTAACTGACATATCAGTCTGGATGTCGCAACACTTCTTAAAACTCAACCTTTCAAAAACTGAGCTCATGTTATTTCCTCCTGCCCGTGCACCTTCCCCCAACTTTTCCCTTGAGATTGATAACACAACTATCCAACCCTCCTCCCATGCCAAGGTCCTAGGTGTCATCCTTGACTCGGACCTCACCTTTCTTCCAATCACTATCCATATCCTGCTGCCTTCACCTTCATAACATCTCCAAAATACGCCCCTTCCTCACCAAAGAAACCGCAAAATTACTCATCCACTCACTTGTTATCTCTCGTCTCGACTATTGCAACTCCCTCCTCATTGGCCTACCTCCACACAGGCTATCCCCCCTTCAGTCCATCATGAATGCAGCTGCCAGACTCATTCACTTAACTAACCGTTCAGTGTCTGCAACCCCCCTCTGTCAATCCCTACACTGGTTTCCACTCGCCCAAAGTATAAAATTCAAAATATTAACAATCACTTACAAAGCCATCCACAACTCTGCCCCCGGCTATATCTCAAACCTTCTCGCAAAGTATCACCCTAACCGTTTGCTCCACTCATCCCAAGAGGTCCTGCTTTCCAGCTCCCTTGTCAACTCCTCCCATGTTTGCCTCCAGGACTTCAGTAGAGTCTCTCCCATCCTCTGGAACTCTTTACCCCAACCGGTCTGTCTGTCTCCCACCTTGACTGCCTTTAGGCGTACCCTAAAGACTCATCTCTTCAGGGAAGCCTATCCCACCTCAACCTACCTGCTCAACCATCACATTCTCAAACAACTCATCCCCACACAGCTACCTCCTCATGTATCACTTCCCCCTCCCTTTTAGATTGTAAGCCCTCACGGACAGGGCCCTCCTTACCATCTTGTCTTGAATTGTATTGTGATTGTAATGTCTTCCTTATATTGTAAAGAGCTGCGCAAACTGTTGGCGCTATATAAATCCTGTATAATAATAATAATAAACAGCAAATTAAACATAATATGGAGTGTGGGACAATCACGAAATTTGCCCAATCTCAAGGTGTCTTCTTTGGATAGACGGCACCATGTTCCCTACATTGGGGTGCATCATTAAGGCCCTGTACTTTTTGATGTGACACCAATTAATAATCTTACAAAGTACCCTTTAATATTCTTTTTGTACAGGGTTGCCTGGATGGTGGTTTCCATTTTGGCTTAGGAACCCAGGATACTCTCATATTTCCTCTATAGAGCCTGTCTCTCCTTCCCAAGACAACCACAGATTTCTTCACCCACATGGGGGAATTTCCAGCCATATTTCAACCCTTTATATAGTATATGTGTGCCGGTGTGTACACAGTGCCTTGAAAGTATTGAAACGCTAAACTTTTCCACATTTCATAGTGGTACAACCTCTTTAATTGGGATTGTATTTCACACAAAATACTGAATAATATTGAAGTGTAAAAAAATCATTATAGTTTTCCAAATGATCTACAAATAATAACCTAAAGGTCTAAATTGTATGAGTGTCATTAAACCTTTTTGTAAACACCCCTACATAAATCCATTAAAAGCAGCTGACTTTAGAAGTCACATAATTAGTTGGAGTCTTGTCTTGGTAAAACCTTTGTTTAAGAACACATCTAAAAGAAACAGAATTTGCAGATCAAGTGGCTATCCAACAAGTCCACAAACAAGTTCTAATGAATCAGGGTTGAGTTATAAAAGATAACCCAAACTTTAAACATACCCTAGATTAATGTTAAATCCATAAATTTAACCAAAAATTGATAGGACATGGCACAATTGCGACCACATAGAAAAGGCCGTCCACTCACTGACCAGGTAAGGAGGACATTAGTCAGAGAAGCAACCAAGAGGCCAATAAGAAACTCAATAGGACCTTTATATATGCAAAGCTGAGAAAAAAACAGTCATCAAGGGAATAACTACTGTACTTCACATGGCTTCCAATACCATCTCTATGCCGATGACACTCAAATATATCTTTCTACTCCACAACTCACCCACTCAGTGTCCTTGCGTGTCACTAATCTACTAACTGACATATCAGTCTGGATGTCGCAACACTTCTTAAAACTCAACCTTTCAAAAACTGAGCTCATGTTATTTCCTCCTGCCCGTGCACCTTCCCCCAACTTTTCCCTTGAGATTGATAACACAACTATCCAACCCTCCTCCCATGCCAAGGTCCTAGGTGTCATCCTTGACTCGGACCTCACCTTTCTTCCAATCACTATCCATATCCTGCTGCCTTCACCTTCATAACATCTCCAAAATACGCCCCTTCCTCACCAAAGAAACCGCAAAATTACTCATCCACTCACTTGTTATCTCTCGTCTCGACTATTGCAACTCCCTCCTCATTGGCCTACCTCCACACAGGCTATCCCCCCTTCAGTCCATCATGAATGCAGCTGCCAGACTCATTCACTTAACTAACCGTTCAGTGTCTGCAACCCCCCTCTGTCAATCCCTACACTGGTTTCCACTCGCCCAAAGTATAAAATTCAAAATATTAACAATCACTTACAAAGCCATCCACAACTCTGCCCCCGGCTATATCTCAAACCTTCTCGCAAAGTATCACCCTAACCGTTTGCTCCACTCATCCCAAGAGGTCCTGCTTTCCAGCTCCCTTGTCAACTCCTCCCATGTTTGCCTCCAGGACTTCAGTAGAGTCTCTCCCATCCTCTGGAACTCTTTACCCCAACCGGTCTGTCTGTCTCCCACCTTGACTGCCTTTAGGCGTACCCTAAAGACTCATCTCTTCAGGGAAGCCTATCCCACCTCAACCTACCTGCTCAACCATCACATTCTCAAACAACTCATCCCCACACAGCTACCTCCTCATGTATCACTTCCCCCTCCCTTTTAGATTGTAAGCCCTCACGGACAGGGCCCTCCTTACCATCTTGTCTTGAATTGTATTGTGATTGTAATGTCTTCCTTATATTGTAAAGAGCTGCGCAAACTGTTGGCGCTATATAAATCCTGTATAATAATAATAATAAACAGCAAATTAAACATAATATGGAGTGTGGGACAATCACGAAATTTGCCCAATCTCAAGGTGTCTTCTTTGGATAGACGGCACCATGTTCCCTACATTGGGGTGCATCATTAAGGCCCTGTACTTTTTGATGTGACACCAATTAATAATCTTACAAAGTACCCTTTAATATTCTTTTTGTACAGGGTTGCCTGGATGGTGGTTTCCATTTTGGCTTAGGAACCCAGGATACTCTCATATTTCCTCTATAGAGCCTGTCTCTCCTTCCCAAGACAACCACAGATTTCTTCACCCACATGGGGGAATTTCCAGCCATATTTCAACCCTTTATATAGTATATGTGTGCCGGTGTGTACACAGTGCCTTGAAAGTATTGAAACGCTAAACTTTTCCACATTTCATAGTGGTACAACCTCTTTAATTGGGATTGTATTTCACACAAAATACTGAATAATATTGAAGTGTAAAAAAATCATTATAGTTTTCCAAATGATCTACAAATAATAACCTAAAGGTCTAAATTGTATGAGTGTCATTAAACCTTTTTGTAAACACCCCTACATAAATCCATTAAAAGCAGCTGACTTTAGAAGTCACATAATTAGTTGGAGTCTTGTCTTGGTAAAACCTTTGTTTAAGAACACATCTAAAAGAAACAGAATTTGCAGATCAAGTGGCTATCCAACAAGTCCACAAACAAGTTCTAATGAATCAGGGTTGAGTTATAAAAGATAACCCAAACTTTAAACATACCCTAGATTAATGTTAAATCCATAAATTTAACCAAAAATTGATAGGACATGGCACAATTGCGACCACATAGAAAAGGCCGTCCACTCACTGACCAGGTAAGGAGGACATTAGTCAGAGAAGCAACCAAGAGGCCAATAAGAAACTCAATAGGACCTTTATATATGCAAAGCTGAGAAAAAAACAGTCATCAAGGGAATAACTACTGTACAACCCTGATGCTCCACAAAACTGGGGATTACGGAAGAATGATGAAAAGAAAGCTTTGCTTTTCCTGAAAGAAAAGCCAAATATAGTTTGGAAGTTTGAAATGTGAAAACAGTTATCTTATCTAATGGGACCTATAAAATATAGCGTAAGGCTATGTCTGGAACTTGAATATGTCATGCAGCAATACATCAAAGTATACAACATTAGCTAGGATCCTTCTGTCTCAGATAGATAGATAGATAGATAGATAGATAGATAGATAGATAGATAGATAGATAGATAGATAGATAGATAGATAGATAGATAGATTTTTTTGATGAACTCACCAAAATCTCATATGCACTTTAATAAGTTAAAGTTATTTCAAGCAGCTTTCAATTTTTAAATGTTTAGTATTTATTTAAACGCTTGGTGATCCTGCCATGATGGTCCACGCTTAGAGTGAGTGCATGTAGGCAGGCACTGGCTGGAGAAGATCAACAGCACTGAGGTGCAAAAAAAATGATGAAAAAGTGAAAATAGTATTTTATGAAAATAAGCAATGGCAATTGTCTATAATATACTATGCTTTAGCAAAGTAACTGTCATCCTGTTAGGGCATTTACACTGACCAACAGTGTAAGAGGAACCTTCTCCTACTTACCACTAGTGTAAGGAGGAATTTCTCCTCTGACCACCAATAAAGGAGGTTCTTTCTTCCACTACCCATGGCATATCTCCACTGAAATACCAATGTACACAGACATTACAAGTCTTATTGTCCATGTTTTTTTTGGTCACTACTAGTTCTCATTTTATGTAATGATTATTTCTGATCATAATAATCCACTCTGGCTGTAAAACATGCTATGTATGCCACATTCCTTTTTTTAATGAATGATTATAGCTAGGGATGCACCGATACCACTTTTTTAAGGCCGAGTACGAGTACTGATACTTTTTTTCAAGTACTTGCCGATACCAATTACCGATACTTTGTCCCGAAGGGACAGGTCAAATTTTTTCTAAAGCAATACAAAATCATGATTTTAGGTCAGTTTCTTGATATTATGAAGAACATGAACACTCTGTAGTGTGGCACACCTATATCCAATTCTGCATACCTGGCTTTATATTATAAGAACTTTATAATATAAAGCCAGGTATGCAGAATTGGATACATCTGTGCCATACTATACAATAATACACTGTTCTGGAGTCTGGACACGTGATCATCTATTTTCCCAAGAAAAAGAAGTGAGATGATCTGAGGGGATCAGCTCAAAGTACAGCTAGTAAGGAGGGTCGGAGAGTCAAAATATGATACAAAATATTATACATTTATTATTTAAAATCTCATTGGACATACTAAATGCATCTTCCTCACCAGTCACTCCTGACTGGTGAGGAAGCCTGTCAATCATCCAATCGGCCAATCAGCGGGAGAAGAGGTCAGAATGGAGCAGATGACAGAGGAGGTCGCGGCCATCTTGCTTCATTGAAGACGCGATGGAGGTCCTGTGTGCGGCGGATTCGGGTCCCTGAAGATGGCGGACGCGGCACAGGTACTCGTTTTATGTATTGGAGTATTTGCACGAGTACGAGTACTCATGCAAATACTCGGTATCGCGGCCGATACCGATGCTTGTATCGGTGCATCCCTAATTATAGCTACAACTTACTGATTACACTCATGTACCATGAGCTGTAGCTATAATTTAGGAAGGGTTCCCTAAGACCGGAAACTATGTAAAGGGTTCCTTAAAAATGAGACAGGCTGGTTTAGGTCTGCATTATGGCCTTACAGTCTTTGTTCTTCTTTCTTTTTTAAATCTAAGCCAGAACATAAATAATACATGTTTGTAACTATTGTGAATTTGGGAAGGAGATGTAATTGCTTTTCCCAAAATAGGTCTATAGCGCCATATGGGAAAAAAAAACTTGAAAATACAATACAACTGCTGATATTGCTATGTGAAATCAATGTGCCTTACTTCTGCAAAAAGTATTTACTTGTACTGAGTGACCCTGTAAATGAACACTCTTTGAGCGTGTCATTGCAATGCTATGCTATGGCTGCTAGCTGAACTATGCTAACATAAATACTCTTGGAAGCTCTTTGGTTTAGTGTTTAGAAACATAAATCTCTCTACAGAAACAGTAGATGTTTGGTGGGAAATGTGTTCCTTGAAATATTTTCACTGTATAATGAAAAATAAATTGGCTCCAGTAAGTAAAGGATATATAACACTGGTTTGAGGCCAAACTATGCTATGCAAAAGCGCTACATAATATTATTCAGATTCACAAATGAAATTAGCAAGTGCTAAAGCTTTGCCTGTCACAACTATCAAGCATTTTAACACATCAGTAGGCTTTTGAAGCTCTTTGTGTAGGCTCCTCTAGTTGCTAGCATTTATACATGGAGCAGTTTCATTAGAGGACAGCTTCATGTTTACTCTAGTCATGGCAGCCTCCAGCAGTTCTTTGGAGTATAGTTTCAGGCCCATTTATTGCTATGGGTGCGCCCTACTCCAAGGGACCTCTGGAGGCCACCATGACAGCGGCTTACCCCTAAGAATGAATGGGGTTACAGCACAGGGCAAAGTGCTTGCTGGTTTCTGCACTGGCCTTTGACTGTGTAACCCTTTCAGAGCACAGAGTTAAGGTACAGCAGTGCCCAGTGTGCAATGTAAATGTCTATAACACAACTGCATGTATTACCAAAGACATATGCTAAGGGGTATCTATTTTTGTTAAATAATAATAAATACAAGGTTAATATTGTTATTTTCAAATCTTTCAATCATTTAAAAACATTCCCCTGCCAAGTGACAAAGTAGAGTAGTTTTCAAGACCCACATCAGTCTTGCTGTCAAAGCTTGAAACTGGCAACTAAAAGTTTATGATATTAACTGTATCTATAGTAACTACTTTCTGTATAACAACCTAAACTTACGCATACATTTTATAAACTATATTTTCCTTGTACTTAAGTAATTTTCAGGCCTAAAATGTGGAATATAACATGGGTACAAAAAAAAATCAAAAAAAGGCCTCAGTCATGAAGGGGTTAATACTTCTCAGAGAACAAGACTGTTGTTAATTAGTGCAGTGTTCGGAAGGTATGTCCAGTAAGTCAATTGGCGTAGGGTGCACCCATAGCAATAAATGGGCCTGCAGCTGTACTATGAGGGACCACTGGATGTCATAGCTGCCATGTCTACAGTAAATATGAAGTGGTGCTCTAAAGAAACTGCTGCAGGTATAAATGCTGGAGCCTATAGGAGCCTACAGCCACTCAGCCAAAATATTTCTTGGTACTTGTATTAACTTTCTTTTTGTAGTCTGCTATGGGCAGAAATGGCAGTTCATTTACTTTCTCCTACAAGTGTATAGCAGTGATGTCGGTTGGCTGTGTGAGTATAAAAAAGTGGTAAAGCACCACTGCTTACAGATCAGGAGGACTAAAGCCTGTTATCCACCTCCTTATAAACTAAGCCTTTTAGGGATGGGCATCAAAATTTCTGAACAATGCTCTTCTCCAAAAATGTCCTGAATTACATTTTCTATTACTAGAGGGACACGTTAAAATAGGATTTCTCCTTCAGTTAAGAGAAATGCACTTCAATTAAATAGGAGGGAAATTTAACAAAAATTTTGCCATTCATTACTAGAGCCTTTGGATACATTGGCTATGTAAGGCATGGTACAGCATGTGAGAAAATATGTGTCCATCCATGAAAGGAGTTATTTTAAGAGTGGGTTTAGTATTTGACTATGGAACCTATGGAACGTTCTATTGAATGTTTCATGTTGATGTTTAAATGAAACTTTGTGCAGGCATGTGTTGTCTAATAGATCTTATATTTGAAAGAATTGTAACTGAAGTTTGCTCATTTGGCCACAAGAGGGATCAGGGGCTGTAACAACATTTTTGACACATGTAACACAGAATATCTTCGTGTAGAAAATATGATTAGGGAAAAAATGCTTTTTAAATTAGGAAATCATGGATATTCATACAATGGACTTATTAAGTGCACATTGCTCTAAGTTGTGATATTAAAGTGCATTCCAAATATAAAGTATCAGCCAATTCAGTTTTCTTTTATGACTCTTATGCGATTTTACTCAAAGCAGCCCAGCCATATCTCAGTGTTAAACAGTGCACTGTTGCTACAGATGCTCCTGCTCCATAGCTTTCTTAGTTCAGTGGTCTAAAACAATCAATAAAAGCAGAAGATTTACAGGGTTATTCACAAAAGGGTGAAGAGTTTGGAGAAGGCAGGAGAAGTGAACAATCTAGGCCAAATTAGCTGATTTGGAAAAATTCTCCAATTCAGCTCACTTTCCAGTTCAGCTATGTTGTCCTAAATTCACTTCTCCAAACTCGTCACCCTTTTTTGAATAACCCTGCAAATCAGTTCTCCTGTGTTGTATTAAGAAGCTGCCACTAGGGGGTGCTGTGTTTCAGTTCTCTATACAATTACTAAGCAATGAACCTATAGCTGCACATGAGATATTTCATTCATAAATGCCACAGGCTGAGCAGATTACCAAATTATATGTTCTCATATGAACAAACCATGACTGCAAACACAAATATTCACACACGTTTTACTAATATATTCCTAAAAAGTTTTTTTTAAAAACTTTTTATCAAATAAAAAATGTGATCAGTCAAGAATCAGCAAAGAATTTTAATTTTAGGAAGATCTAGTGCTGGTTTATCTAATTCAGATTTATTCTAATGTATTTCCTTGTAGAATTTCGAATCCGCAGAAAACATTTTATTCTCTTTTTATTAGATAAACCAGCAGTAGATCTTCCTAAAATTAAAATTCTTTGCTGAATCTTGACTGATCACATTCTTTTTTTTTTTTTTTAAAGAAATCTGTTAATTGTAGAGCAGCATGATGTGCAAAAAATGTATTATTGTACTTGCCTGGTACATATGTTTTGATATAGTTTATATGAAAACATATGTACCAGGCAAGTACAATGATGGACTTGCCTGATAGCAGGCGGTTTCTGTCGTTAGCCGTAAAACTCTCCTCTGTGTCTTTCTCTACAACTAGCTTGGCTTCCCTGCCTTCGGAATTATGCCTCTAACTGCCATTCTGCTGTTCAATGAGAGAGTCTCAGCTGTAAATAAATTCACCCTTATTGGACAGTATTATTACCCTGCATACGGTAGTTCATCATCCATAGATTTTTTTCAACAACATCAAATGAATGTATGATTATGTAAAATTAGCTTATTTTGATGTTATGTTAAAGAGGAACGTTACCCATATATTTAAGGTAACAACAAACACACCTTTAGAAATGTATAGTAAGGACAATCTATAAACACATATTTCTAGATAATTGCAGGCTTTTTATTCTTTGCATCCCTTTACTTCCTAGAACTCTGGCACATGTGACTAGGACATGTGACCATGCACATCATCTCAGGGGAGGAAATTGCCTTTCCCTGAGATCTCGTGAGATTACAGATGAGAATTCCCAGCAATGCTCTGCTAATGTCACCTTCTCAGGATGCAATGCTTTTAGCACTTACATCATCATCATTTTAATGACAAGACAATCCCAGTGTGTGAAGGGGGGGGGGTTGTTGTTTTGGACACTCCACTAGAAATTGTTGTTTTGGACACAGAACTAGAAATGAGTGTTAGAAAGATTCACAGAGGAGGCTGGCTAATAAAGTGTATTTTACATTGCTAGCCAGTTTACATTACCATACCCTATATACAATGCTAGCCAAAATCTGGCACTCTGAATTCCCTTTTAAATATTTTCCTGACTTACTTTAGCTGGTTTGCTGAAAAAAGCCCTTTGTCTACAGTGCTCAATAGCTCAGAGGAGTGACTCAACCCCTTGCTACCCTCACCCTTCTTGTTGGTTCAGACATCATATAGATGTTCAATTAGATAGAGACAGAAAGATGAAAAGCTTTTGTTGCTCTCTCTTTTTAGAAACTCATAATGCTCTAATTCACTAAGGCTCAAATTAAATTATATATCTTGTAAAATTTTACACAAACGCGTTTAAAGACATAAACCACTGTAGTTCATTTTCAAAGTCATACAGTGAGATCTTTCATTATCACGATGTTGCTGAATCTCATGGCCTAGGGTCCAGAAGAAAGTATTGAGGACTTTTTAACGAGAGATTTTTACACAAAGTTGTACTAGTATTGGAGACTGCTGGAATCTGTTCAATAAAATACATTTGAATAAACTGGAGTTTCTTTGTTAGAATGTCCTTCTGTAAACCTTAGCAGTGATGCAGGATGTGGGTGTGAGATAGCAATATCTTTCTCTGGGACTTTTTGAATGAATCAGTGTGCCAAAACAGGGGGTGTCTTTAGAGAGATGCTTGCAGAAGGTAATTTTTTTCTAGGTCATAAATGAAAAAAATGAAGAATACGGTACTGAAGTGTTTGAAACCATAATATTTCTTTACAGGTTCATTGTGCCTTCTAAAGGGTTGTCTGTTTAGGAACCTACCATCAGCCCATTTATTTTGTGTGCTTCTTTACATTTTACGCATGCCTATCCACTGCCTTTCTCAACCTTCTTACCCTATAGGAACCTATAAGGTAATTTTCAGATCTCTGTGAACTCTACTAACTAGCGAATCTCGGTAAAAACGCGCGACAAACACGCATTTTCGATACGCCTAGGTGTGAACCCAGCCTAATGCAAGCCCGTAGAGCAGGGAGAGGAAACTTTTATTTTCCTCCTTGATATTTTGCCCTTTTTACCAAGTAGAAGATCTTTATTTATGGACTGCAATCTAATGCTTAGTTTGCTCATTTGTATTGAGATTGTAGTCCATCATGGGAGTGAGAGTGGAGTGGTGGCTACTTTACAACACACGCAGGGACCATGGGGAACAAAAGTAGCCACCCTCCAGAAGGAAGAACAGTGTCAGCACCAATTCAGAGATGATTTGAGGATCTACAGCCGAGTGATGCACAAATAAGATACATTTTTGTCAATAGCTGTGGTACTTGAATGCATTTTTAAGATTTAACTCCTGACTTTTGTTACTTTAAGTCGGTAAGCTGCACATATGTAATTTCTTGTCAGAACATGTACATGCAGCAAAGTCTGATTGGCAGAGATGAATAGGTTATAATTAATATACACTGAGTGGCCAGATTATTATGACCTAAGGAGATGTGTGTTTTCTTAAGTCAATAAACAGCATTGACTTTAATATCATGGAGTGCGAGTGACTACTTTAATCTATTATGACAACCTGACGTTTGTAGGCAAATTAGCTATAATTAGCTATAATTTCGCGCTGAAGTTGCTAGAGGGCCAGACCATTATAAATAGGGAAGCAGATTGTTTACCACGACAGTAGAAGTGATTTTTTTCTGAAGATACGGGTAAACAACGCTATTTAACAGCCTTTGAACGTGGGATTATTGTTGGCGCTCGGAGCCATGTAGCGAGTATCAGCAAAACAGCAGAATTCGTTAAATGTTCAAGAGCAGCCGTTGTTAAAGTGTTTAAAGACTGGACTGTCAGCCGAAAATCTGGGTCTGAACGTGCGAATTGTGGCCGTCGGCGACTAGTCAATGTTAGGGCAGAACGGAGAGTGGCAAGACTGGTACAAGACAACTGAAGGGCAACAGTGCAGTGTCAGATTCCTCGCATCACCTTTCAACATCTTGTGGAGTCACGAGGCGGCCCAACAAAGTCATCTCGTGGAGTCATCTCGTGGCCCAACGAAGTACTGATGGGGTGGTCATAATAATCTGCCCACTCAGTGTATATCTACAGCAAATTATGTTTTGTATATCTGCCTAGGGTTCATTGTGTGATCGAAATCCAGTTGCCAACTGACTTACACTTGTCATTGTCTCCATTATACAGCAGTGCAGGTGAAGATAAAGTTTAGAGCCTAACAGGAATTTATGGTGAATTTATAAACATTTTCATAGTGTCTCTGGTTTGATAAAATTTTAGAATTTTAGCATGGTAATATAAGGTGCTATATGCCCTGCTAATGCTGACACTTACAAATACAGATGCTTATCCTTATGGACTTGTGAAATCTCCACAGTGGCATTTCTGACTGCACCAGCACAGCGAGAGAGAGAGAGAGAGAGAGAGAGAGAGACAGAGAGAGAGAATTAATCACTTGTTTTACTGCATTTTTAAAGAAGAACTATGAGGTGAGTGCTTTTCACTCACCTCATAGTTCTAGCCGACCTGTGACAATGAAACTGTCACAGGTCGGCTCAGTAGATCGGGAGGTGAGCGAACACATACCGGCGTTCGCTCACCTCTCGATCCTGTCACAGCTCTCTGCCGTGACAGGGGAGGGGCTGGATTCCCCCCCCTCCCCGCTCGGATCCGCCAGCGCTGACTGGCGGAACGGATGGGGGAGGGGGCAGGTACAGCTGGCTGTGCCTCTAGATAGGCAGAGCCAGCTGTCAGTCATGCAGCTGGGCGGATCCAGACATAATTGTCGGGATCCGCTTCAGCTGCGGCGGCTTAGTATACCGCGAGCAGCAGCTCGCGGTATACTGAGCCTAGGGTGACGGGAGGACGCTAGTTTGTGTCCTCCCGTTACCCTAAGGAGAACTATGGGAAAAAGCCTTAACCCCATAGTTCTCCATTAATAATGTGAAATACATGGAAAGAGTGCTCCTATAGATGCCATATTATGATGGTGTCACTAAGAACTCATGTAGAGGTCCGCCTGTAACTTATAAAAAGCCTGTTGGCTTCCAGCTAAATCCAAAATATCAGTTTAGAGAATGTCTATTCTTTGAGGACGCATGGTATATTTGTTTGGTACTATTTTACACTTAGTAAGCATATGTTTAACTTTTTGGGGATTTCTGTCTACTGGAACTATGAAAAACATGATCTGGAAAATGTTGCTGATGGTATTTCCAACCCACAGCTAAAGAGAGGGCACATTGTCCTTGTAATCTATAGGCATTATGTCAGTTTCAAAGTATTCACAGTTCAGTTAAAACAGCAGATGCAGTTCAGGCATTACTAAATATCCTTAAACCTTTTCTTCACAGTGCATTCCATAGCCAATGTCAATCGCTAACAGGCAGCATTAGGATACATATTACTGCACTTCCAGATGCCAGCTTGCACTAACTCTGATACCTTTTAGTACTGTACAAGGGCCTGGACATGCTACCATAGTAAATGTTAATGTAAGTCAAAATGACATGGGAAGATTTCCTAGGAAGTATCTAATTTTTCGTTCCAGACTTTCAGCGACAGCTGTTGTATTTACTACTATCTGATGGCGTGATATGATTGAGTTTAGGAAAAATAAATAAATTATACATTTTAAAAGTTTGTTTATACCACCATAGCAGCTTCATAATATTTACCATATCTGGATGGTTTTTAATCTGTATTTTAAAAGTTCATTTAGGTTTTATTATATTTTGCAACCATTCATTTTATGCTGCTTCTGTGTCCTCTTACAGCAGAACTAAAGCTGCAGCTTGTTCACACAACAATTGCCATAGTATGGAAGGATGCACAACATGCTTGCACATTATGTCAGGCTTATTCCTTATTTTGGCCTCCTTTGGTGATGACAGGTCAGGGATCCCCCTTGTTGCTCCACTGGCCAACCCTGCCATCTTGTCTTGGTTTTCTCCTGACCAAACATCTTTTCTTTTCGGCTATCGGGCAGCAACTGATGATGTAAGTCTTGCACATTATGGCAGGCTTATCCACTATTTTGGTCTCCTCTAGTGATATAAGGTCGGGTCACCGTCTTGTTGCTCCATCTGCCAACATTACTATCTGCTCTTGGTTTTCTTCTTACCGAGCATCTTTTCTTTACGACTATTGGGCGGAAATTGATGATGTTTTCCTTGCACATGTGAGTTGTAATTACATCATTCCGGTACCTAGATCCCTTCTCTGCATTTTACAGATGCCAGGAGTGTATACTGCACTGTGTAAACAAAGAAAAGAAATGCTAGCTGACAGTTAAAGGAGGGGTTTTTTGGGCAGAATAGGCATGCAAAAGTCTCTTTTACCAAAAACTGCTAGAATTTATTTTTTAAGTTAACCACTTCTGCGTAGGTGTTTCTAATGAAACAATATGGGGCGTATTTATGAAAGGTTCACAGAGCCATTTTTGTTCTGCAAAATCTGCCTTTTACATTCGCACCACATTATGGCCACTAGATGGAGCCAAGGAGCAAAGACATTTCCTATTCTGCTCAGCTTTGTCTAGTGGCCATAATGCGGTGTGAAAGTAAGAAGCAGATGGTTATGTTACTAATAATATGCACAAATGTACTATGTAACTTGATTTAGAAAAAACCTCCTCAAGAAATTAGAAGTTTAGTTCAAACATTTGGATCCATCAATTTATCAACACTTTTGTGACTGTTAAATAACAACTGTAAGGAATATAGACAGCCTCATGTATGAAAGGTTTCAATCAAACCTTTAATACACCATGTTGCGGTCGGCACAGATGTACCTTAGTCATTTTAGCACCATTGCACTGCTCCTCTATTTTAGCCCCTGGCCACCATGGTGAAGCGTAAACTTTTGAGTATATATGAAATGTCAGTTGGCGTTTCAATAATGTGCTAGAATAATTCCCAGCTTCCTTACTACTAAGCCCCATCCCCTTTTTTCCTGCTTTGTTGCAGCAAATGCCAAAAGCATCATCATGCATGACAAGTGTATGGACTATTAAAGTGGACTTTCACCCATAACTTTAAAATAACAACAAACACACCTTTAGAAATGTTTAGTAATGACAATCTACAAACACATACTTCTAGATAATTGCAGGCTTTATATTCTTTGCATACCTTATTTGTTTTTTCTTTCTCAGTCTACTGGCAGTGGCCATGTGAACTAAGGGCAAAATACTAGCTCCCCATTTACTTCCTGAAACTCTGTTACATATGACTAGACATATAACTAGAACATATGACCGTGCATATCATCCCAGGGGAGGAAATTGCCTTTCCATGAGATCTCATGAGATGACTTTCCCAGCAATGCTTTGCTCATGTAACCTTCCCAGGATGCAGTGCGTTTGGCACTTAAATCATCATCATTTCAATGACAAGGAAATCCCAGTGTGCATTGCTTTGGCAAACTGAAATCATTTTGTCCTTTCAAAGCAGGAACTGAATGTTCTGCAAGAGTAAGTATTTCAAAATGACAGCATTTTACACCTGACAAGTCTATGTTATTATTAATCATCGTACATAGAGGGATGCATTGGTAAAATTTGATTTTTGAGTTTAATGGTCCACTTTAACTGTTTATACAAGTGCAATAGAGGGTCTGTTCTCAGTTGGTCTGAGCAGACTGATAAACTTGTATTGAGAGAGGGACCAGTAAGGCACAAAATTCAGCTTTACAGCAAACACACAGTATGCGCTAAGCAAATGTGGCTTCCCCCTGAGGCATATAATATTTAATTACAAAGTATACATAGAAGCAATATTTTTCAACTGACTTTTTTTTGTCAAGGCAATTTCATAAGTTGATCTATCCAACTGACTTTTCATATTAGGGATTTTGTAGTTGTTGCATTTAGAGTTTTATTATTTTCTGTATATTTGAAGCTTTTCTATTATTTATATTGAGTACGCCATTTCATCCAAGAAAGTGCCCTTGAGAAGATTAAACAAAGTCAAACATTGGCATTAAATGTGAAAGAACTATGGAAACTGTTGTTCTAATATTCCGCTGCCAACTGCTTGTGCTCTACAAATCAACCCACTCCATCTCCTGATCTTCATATGTGAGTTTGGATTAGTATGTTATGGCTAACTTTTTCTCACACTTTCTTTAGCAAAGAGTTTACCATTTTTGGCTGAGTGAGAAACGGTCAGACAATTTATTACATTTTATTGGATATGACCCAGAAAGCCAAAGGAATACATCTACAAAAACAAAATCAGCTCAGTAGTAATTGGATATTGGACAAGCAACACGCTCTGCCAACAGAGTTGCATATAACAACACATTCAGAGATCAGATTTAGACAATGAGACAGACTGACAGATGTCATGAGGACTTGTACTTCCCAGGGATTAGTAGGCTTCAGTTTAATTTGTAGCATTATATTTCTGCCTATTGTATGCAGATAAAAAAGTATGGGTTTAAATAAGGAGGCCTGTCTATACATATACTATAGCAGAAGGTATGTATTATGTAGGTTTTTAGACAAATCAAGCAAATGTGGGGTTAAATTAAATTTTCTGTAAAACCTAGGTCATTTTTTAAAGAGGATTAGTACAACATCTCTGCCATACAAATTGAGAATTGTTTCCCCTTGTAAATGATAAAATATATAAAATTTAATTTTTAGTCTTCTGTATCTAGCAATGTATCCCGATCTCATAGTTATAAGATGGTTAAAGCCAAATATAGTATGGCTTAGACCTTACCATATAAAAGCTATTAAAGTGAAAAGGGAAAGTGAAAATAATGCAAAATAATGCAAAATAATGCAAAACGCAGGGGACTGGAAACAAAGGGGTCTATTCACGTAGCTGCCGAAGGATCTGGCCTTAGCTTCGGCCGATCCTTCGGCTAGCTTCGGCCCCGGGACCCCTTCGGTTCAGTAGAACCGAAGGGGTGCTGTACGGGCTATTCACAATAGCCCGTACAGCTCCCGATCATGGCCGAGCGGCTCAGCCGAGCCGAACGCATATGCATCGGCTCGGCTGAGCCGTGCTGAAAGCCGAAGCTGACCGAGCGGCCAGCCATTGGGCGGCCGACAGCCTTCTTCTGACAGCTGGGCGGAGCCAGCTGTGATCTTACGGCTGGCTCCGGCCACTTTCAGAGAGATCAGCGTCCCTGGTTAACTGCTAACCAGGGACACTGATCTCCAAACAGCAAACTCTCCCTGGCGCCCTGGGAGTCTCCTGCTCCCGGCCATTGCCGATGTAAGGCTGAAATCAGCCGTACCAGCCTGAAGTGAATAGCCGAACAGTGTTCGGCTCACTTCACTTCAGATCGGTCATTCACTCAGCTGCCCTCGGCAGCTTGGTGAATAGACCCCAAAGTGTCTGCACAGTAAACGTGGGTATGTTGGAGGCGTTGGGTCTAAGGAGAGCCTGGTCTTCTCTAGAGCCTCTGATAGTGAGGATGTTGTGCAGCAGAGCACCTCCAAGGTTGCGGCCTTCCAACACACTCGTGCAGAAACAGCAGACAGAAGTGTGACAGGAAACATAGGGGTCCAAGACAATACAGCACAAGGACACAGGAAAAAAAATGTTGCACACATTAATGCAACTCTATATTCATTAATACACAAATACAAATGCTAGTGTAAATGTCTGAATTTGAATCATCCTCATTTAATCCCCTGTACAGCAGCACACAGATTGGGAGAGGGAATGCCAATTAGATGTGCTGTATGCAAATATGTTGAAATGGAAAAAGCTGACAGGAGGACAGAGCACAGTGTGCAGAAAGATGACTTCCCAATATGATGATGCACATGTTACATGGTGAAATAACTGTTCAATCAACATATTGGGGATGGGGTGGTGTCAGAAGTGTGTTCCTTAATTATAACACAGAAAGTAGTATCATCCTCCTGGCTGTGCTGTGGGACAGGGCCGTGTAAATCTTAGGACGATAGTGGTAGAAAATACAAACCCTTTGACAGGTAAAACATGTCCCATATACAGTATATATATATTCTGTTTATTTAGATGTTTGACTGTGGTTCAGCTTTAAGGTTCAGCTAAACTTTCCTGTTCTTGCAAATGGCTAGAGGAGATGGAGCGGCCAGCACTGTCAGATATCTCAGTTTGGTGCAGTAGTAATAGGAACAGGCTGTCCAACTTGCTAAATAAGTGGCTGGCACGTAGACTCAGGGGCCATCCATAGACATGGGATCATTGCAAAATCTGTCTGTTAACTGTGACCGTCATTTCTATGAGGTTGAAGGTCATTTATCAAACATTGAAGTTAAATCCATTAAAGTAATTTGTTGTGAAGAAAAAATAAAGTAAAAAAAATAAATAACTTACTGAAAAAGACACCATATTTCCCATCTGCTAGCTTTTTAAGTTCAGTGCAACTTTTATATACCATAAATGGCTCCACCATAAATCAGTTTAAAATAAAATCTCAATGGCTGTATGCCCTAAAAAGGTATGTATACCAGATACATTTAATTTTTTATATATAAATATATTCAATTGTTATTATGTTGAGATAGCAGGTGGACCCCTAAGCTCTGCTGATCGCAAGAGTGTAATTTAATACTCTGCTTTATAGCTTTGTTCAGAACACACAAAGCTGAACAAATCAGAGGAGGAGCTACCCCCTGCAGTGGACAGCTCAGCGAAAAATATCTGGAATTAAAATTTGGCAAAATTTGTGTTATCAACATTCAAAACGACTGTATTGCACACTTTGATGAACTGCAGGAAGCCATCAAAATGAAAATGTATTTCAATTTTTTTAAATTTCACCTCTTGATAAATACAGTATGCCTCTAAGATGTATATTAATAAAACATTTGTATATTATATTCTGCTGATGTGAAACATAATATGAAAGAGATCCTGTTGCTAGACCATTAATTTCAATAAAATTGAAATATCTTCCTATAACATTTATTATTCATTAAACATGTTTTATGCATGTTACTTACCTCCCTTGTGTTGACCGCTATTTTTAATGACAAAATGTCAAAAATTTACTTATGAAGCACATTTTTTAACTGACAACCTGGAATATGACAAAAGCTCATATTATAAATGTTAACAATTTTTACAGTACAAACAATATATAAAGTTATTATTGCTTGCTTTATAGTTAAAAAGTCAATCAGTGATTGTGACGAAATGGTTATTTGGATGGTTTGAATGCAGTGCCACATACCTCCTAACTTCAGAAGTTTGGAAAGAACAACACTTGGAGAAGAAGCAGTGAAACAGCACAAAAAGGTAATTGCTACATTGCAATATATATTCAAGTTCAAAGGGGCATAGTCATAGGGGTTGATTTACTAAAGAAATAGGCTGTTCATTTTGCAAGGGAATTTTCACCTTGCAGGGAATTTTCCCTTAGCTTAGTGAATGTGGTGAAATTTCACTTTGCCAAGAATAACCAATCACGCGCAATAAAACCTAGAAAAAAATCAGTATTGTTGCTTACACATAATTGAATAATGGAAGTCAGCAGAGCTTTACTTCAATCACTAAGCTAAGGAAAAATTCCCATGCAAAGTGCAAATTTTCTTGCAAAGAAAACAGTCTATTTGCCTTTAGTAAGTCAACCCCATAGAGGCCATTCTTGGGGGTATTTATACTGGCCACCAATGTAACTGGGATATTTGTACTGACAAGGGGGAGGGGCATTTGCACTGACCACCAACATAACCACAGTATTTACCCTGACCACCAAAGTAATGGAGGTATTTACATTGGCAACCAAAGTATCAAGGGTATTTACAGTGACAATTGTTGTAACAGGGGTATTAACACCGGATACTAATGTAATGTGGGTAGTTACACTGACCACCAATGTAAAGGATGTATTTCTACAAACCACTGATTTAACATGGGTATCAACACTGATCATCAATGTAACAGAGGTATTTATGTATAGACCACTGATGTAACGGGGGTTTTTACACTGACTACCAATATAGTGGACCTTTACACTGACCACTAATGTAATGGAGGCATTTACACTGACCACCAATGCAATGGGGGCATTTACATTGACCACTGATGTAACAGCAGTATTCACACTGACCACCAGTGTAACTGGGATATTTACACAAACCACTGTTCTAAAGGGGCAATAAACACTGATGACCAATGTAACAGAGACATTTACACTGACCACAAATGAAACGGGGAAAATTATACTGACCACCAAGGTAGCTGCGTAATTTACACTGACCACAAGTTTAATCAAGGGATTCTACTTTGAACATCAATGCCTCCAGTATAATGGTGGTCAATGTGCATGTCAGCATTATATTAGGGATACTACCCTGGTGCAAAAATCAATTCCAAGAATTTGCAAAAAGCCTGTTTAGTAAAAGCTTATGGTCCATGTAGCCAGGTATAGACTTTGTGTCTACGTATAGTGTTTTTTAAAGCCTTATCTGACCAGCTAATAGAGACACTGCTAAAGGGGTTAGATTTGTTTAGCTTTAAACAATCAGCAGCCCTCATCCAATAAATCATTCTCTGTCCTTCTGCACAGACTAGCAGCAGCCAAAGGAGCTTCTCTGAGCTACTCTGCATGTCACTGTAGAGAAAGCCATCTCTGATTGTGTTAGTCATACAGAACCTCAAAACCAGTTTTTTTTTACAGAATGCTAAATAAATAAATGGACTTTTATGTACAGGGAATTTTGTCTGTAATTTTACTGACTGTCTGTAAAAACATGGATGGTTGGCAACCCTGCCTAAGATTGCTGCTTGGCACCAACATCTTGGATGTGATGTCAGCATTCCCAGCAGACTCAAGTGACACCCTATATAGTATTCCCTTTCGCCACTCTGCCAATAGCTACTTAATTATTTATGAAAAGAAAAATTACTGTAAGCATTTAAAAATGTAATTGTTCTGTGCTTTTACCTTCAATTTTTAAGTTGGTGACAGCGTCTCTTTAAGGAAACCTTCATGAACTGCTGGTCTTGATTTACCCTAAGTAGAATTCTGTAAAAGCACGGCTACAGGTTACCTACATATTCATTTTGAAACTTTGAAATAATTATCAATGGGAATGTTTAAAGGAGAACTATAGGGTTAGGGCTTTTCCCCAATAGTTCTCCTAAGGGTAACGGGAGGACACAAACTAGCGTCCTCCCGTCACCCTAAGCTCAGTATACCGCGAGCTGCAGCTATACTGAGATGCCGCAGCTGAAACGGATCCCGACAATTATGTCTAGATCTGCCCAGCTGCGTGAGTGACAGCTGGCTCTGCCTATCTAGAGGCAGAGCCAGCTGTACCCGCCCCCTCCCCCGTCCGTTCCACCAGTCAGCGCTGGAGGATCGGAGCGTAGAGGGGGGAATCCAGTCCCTCACCTGTCACGGCTCTGTGCCATGACAAGATCAAGAAGTGAGCAAACGCCGGTATGTGTTCGCTCACTTCCCGATCTACTGAGCCGACCTGTGACAGTCTCATTGTCACTGGTTGGCTAGAACTATGAGGATGAGTAAAAAGCACTTACCTCATAGTTCTCCTTTAAATGTGAATGCATAATTAACCATGAAGATTTGTCCATATCTGTAGAATAAAAAAAAGTGCTAGGATTATATGCTTACCAATGCTTTTGGCAACTACACAAGAAAGAGTCATGGTTCATTTCCACATGTCTTTGTAAACAGCTTTTAATTTAGAAAGCATTAATCAAAGGATGAATTAGACATCCATCACTGTTTAAATGTTGCAGAGCAGCAAAGGTATGTTTACATCACTTGGTGACTTGCATTATGTCTTACTGACTTGAAAATGAGACTTCACATTTACAAATTGAATCGGTGCTGCTTGGGGGGAGGGGGATATTAAAGGAAACCTGTCGGTTTGCCCTGCATAGGTAAAAAAACAGGTTCATTTTAAAGTGATTTCTGATAAATAGAGGGGTGAATTTCTTAAATGGGCACATGGACAGAAATCAAACTTGAAGGTCTAATCCTTACCTCTCTAATCCAATACTAAAAAAAAAAAGATTTTGCCCAGCAGGGATACCCTACAATTCTGAGTTGTTAGAACTGCAGCAATTCTAGGTCTTGATTTTATTTGCCTGTGGAGATACTATATGAATGTAGTTTGTGCACATTTTCTCCAGATGTCTCTTCCATGAGTTCCAGATTTCTTCACATTCCAAAAACATATTGGTATTGGCATAACTAACCCTACAGTGCAACCCTATAGTATGCATGTGTAATATGACTGTACTATGTTCATTACATAGTATTACAGTATATTACAGTATACTGTTTGTGTGCTTGTGATTCCTGCCTGTCCACAGTTCTACTACAGGTGTATACAATATATAATAAATAATAAGAGGAATTTCTGCTATGCAAAACGTTGAATGTCTGTCACTTGCTTGTGGTTTTCCCCATTTGCATTGCAAATAATAAGGAACTGCACCACTTTAAGACCAAAGCATCCAAAAACAAAATATATGAATGACCCTCCATATACTTTGCTACAAATAACCAGGTGGAGAGTGTGAAGCTTGATACAGAATCTTAGAACTGACTTTATTACCGGGTAAGTCTTCTTCACATTATTTGAAACTTATGTGATTTGCAGATAATGCTGTAATAACCTTTCTATGAGAACCATGGAGCCAGCTTATTCTTAGACAGGTCTCTGAAGCCTATCTCCCCCTCCGATGCAGCAGTCTACGGTCCCGTAAATCATCACTTTCTATACCAGTGTATAAAGGTGAGGATGCTGAGGAACATCCCAGTGCTTTGTGAACCTAGACAAAATGAGCAGTTAATAATTTTTCCTGGAGTTCTTCTTTAAAGTAGGGATGAAGCCATATTTGTTCCAGCATTATTCAGGGTCCGCACCTACATCGTTGTGCCTAGGTAGTTTTTTGCTGCGTTGCCAAATGCCTGATATAGATCAGCCCCTTGCTCCAGGCTTTCACTATTTGACTGTAAAAACTTGCTACAAGACTGATAGAATGTTGCTTCCAGTCTACAGCAAAATAATGATCCACTTTAACATATCAGAGGAAAATACAATCTAAAGTATCACAGAGAGTGTTGCCTGGCAGAGTCATCATCATCCGGCACTCGTGCCCCTCTGTGACCCTGCGTCCTGTACTCCATTCAGGTACTCTAGGACCAGAGTTGCAAGGGAGGCCGCCCTCGTCACATCAGACTTTCCAAGGGTACTTGACAGTATCACACAGCCCAGGAGGACTGGACCTCACAGCCTAAATAGCCGTGCACATCCACGCAAAGACGCAAAACCTGGCAAAGCTCTATTAGCAAAACCAGGCACATGTCCATAAGCAAACCGTTGAGCATGAACTCTGGTCCTGGCTTCTTGACACACAGTTGACATGTAATATATTTTTGCACGGCCCTTGCACATCTAGTTGCATATGATAACACATGTCAGGCACAGTATCAGTCTACTGTAGCATAATGCACTTAGTTTAATATATTCCATTGGTTATTTACCAGAAGCAGTAGCTTTCAACCTATTTCATAGTGAAATAAATAGACAGTTATAGGTTAGTTATATTACGTTATGTTGTTCTAGAGCCTAAAATGTTTTGGTTAGAAGGGGAGCAAAAACATATTTTAGTAAAGTGGGGAAGGGTTAGAGCATCTTGCTATTTGTGCCTTTCTGTCATGGTGACAACGAATCCACATTTCTTGTTCATGTATCACGGGGATAGCAAGTGGGGGGGAAATTTCCCTAACATGGTCACAGAAAGAAATTAAAAAAACTTTCAGAGATTTGAACTGTACCCCACTTTATTTTAAACTAATATAAATAAATAAATACATGGGTTTTCACTGCCCTGGACTTTGAGTGAGCTTCTTTCTCTCCTTGTCAGAAGTATATCATCAGCCATAGTAAATCAAGATTTGTCTGTTTACCTTTCCTCCTACCATGAAATCATCAGCAGTTTCATTAGATGTTTTGTACTGACTTAAGGTGCCCATACACTGTGCGAATTTCAGCCGTTTTTTGAGGAACCGGACTAAATTCACACAGTGGGTGCCGCTGTCAGTACCCTTTTGGTCGGCATCCCTTGATCAGCTGATTGAAGGCGCTGGCTGGAAAATAGGAGCTGGCAGTCAATGAGCTGCCTGCTTCCATCGGGTATATATACAATGCAGACATTGGGGTTCCTCTATCAAAACACTTCTAAGTGTTGATGTAGGAATCTACTCTATTTTTCTCATTCAGCCCACGATTTGAAAAAGAAAAATAGATCAGAGTATGGCCAGCTTAACTGAATTGTGTGCTGGAAAAGGTTTATATTGTTCAGTGCATTGCGTTACCCACAAGCTATTTGCTAATATAATTTGATATGATATTTGCTAAAATTATTTGATATACTTTTGGTTTGTAATTGACTATCTATTATTTCTGAGCCCAATGTTTTCCTACGGGATGTTTTAAAAGAGTGGAGGAATTTAAAAATTGAGGTGTTTATTGCCACCAGTAGAAATAATATACTAATGGAGAAGGTTTGAAAAATAAAAACTAAGGTATGATTTCTGGAAACAAGGCCATTTTCTTTGATTTTAATTGAACTTCCCTAATAGAGCTACATTCTGAAATGATCCAAAAGCTTAATAAATTGCACATATTATATTTTACAGGTATTAAGTGTTATGCATTAGAGTAGCTTAATGGATAAAGAATATGGCTTCAAAGGCTTAAAGTGACACTAAACTCAGGAGTAAAAAATGCATTAAAGTGCCGTAAACAGTAACAAAATTGTATCTCATTTGTGTATCACTCAGCTGTAGATCCTCAAATCATCTCTGAATTGGTGTTGACACTGTCCTTCCTTCTGGAGTGTGGCTACACTTGTTCCCCATGGTCCCTGAGTGTGTTGTAAAGTAGCCACCACTCCAAGCACACTTAAATGTATTTTTAAGATTCAATTCCTGAGTGTAGTGTCACTTTAAGGCCTTGTTCCGAAAGCGGTGCGTTCCAAAACAGGAGCTGCTGGAACGCACCGCGATCGCTCACGAAACTTCCCCTTGCATTCTGGGGTAGGAGGGGGTGTAGTGGTACATTGAATTTAATGGCACCGCTTCCACGCCCCCCCCCCCC
>NW_017307496.1:102618-121473 GCF_000935625.1 Nanorana parkeri | reverse complement strand
GTGGCAAAACTTTGCTTGCGTTCTGTTCCACTGAAAACGCAAAAAAATAGGGCTTGCTCTATTTTTTTGCGTTTGCAGTGGAACGGAATGCAGACAAAGTTTTGCCACGCGTCCGATCACACTGCAGACGGGGGGGCGTGGAAGTGGTGGCATTGAATTTAATGCACCGCCACGCCCCAGAACGCAAGGGGAAGATCGTGGTGTGCTACAGCAGCTACCGTTCTGGAACGCACCGCTTTCGGTGTGTACAAGCCCTTAGGTTATATATGGATTTTCACCAGTGACAACTAATACATTTATACTAGAGTATCTTTATTGGCAGTAAACAGTAACTATAAGTTTAGCTTGTTCACTGTCTGCTTCTTTCTTGGCATTCAGAAGACAAAATCAGCAGCTGTGGCTCATTACTCACGACAACATATAAAAGCCCCTAGCTTGCATTCTAGGCAATTGTACCATTTTATTAAATGTATAGGCTTCTATTAGTTGGATTCTCGTGTTTTGTGGTTTCTTCTGGTTCTTTCTATGGTTCTCCAGCAGAATTTTGAGATGTGTTTCACAGACATCAGCTGCTCTGTAATATATGCATTCAAACCAAGAAATCTAATGATGTTGGTCAGTTATGTCATCCTTTTTATACATCTACTGAAAGAAAAAGAAGTAAGAAAAAGCCATGAAGCCAAAAACAAAAACACCAAAAGCTGTTCTGTTATCAATAATTATTATCTTCCTTATTTACGGTTTTCTCTTTGCTTCTATAATGTGCCTTTGTGTTCTCCAGAAACAACCTCTAAGTATAAGGCAACTTGTCCTCATTAAAGAAAGTATGGTGAAACTTTGTTAAACAACTATTCGCAATACAGCTTTTTTTAATCTACATTAAAGAGCTCAAACAAAACATAAAACTACATTTATTATTATTATTATTATTACATAGTATTTATATAGCGCCAATAGTTTGTGCAGCGCTTTACAATATAAGGAAGACATTACAGTTACAATACAAGACAAGATGGTAAGGAGTTTCTACAGTTTTTGTAGACAAAGCTTAACACTCGTGGGACTGTAGGCAAAATCCATATAAGCAGAGATGACATAATAACAAACTACTCAACATTATAGAATAAAATTGTTCACGGTCCTTTATTATTGGCTTTAAATTAACAAAAGTTTTATTCTTTAACCATAAATCATTGAACAATATATAATAATCGAATTACAACTCGTTTTATCCAAAAACACATAACTCAGCCACTATGGCTCAAGCTAATCAGATTGAACCATCAAGAGCTAAATAAACTGTCCTGTGTCTCATGCACCATGAGCCTGGCACCCCTCCCACAACCCAGCCAATTCAATACAAGACTTTAAAAGACTATAAAAGTTAAAGATGTCTATGGTTCCCATCACATAAATGATCGTGGCAAAACTTTGCTTGCGTTCTGTTCCACTGAAAACGCCAAAAAATAGGGCTTGCTCTATTTTTTTGCGTTTGCAGTGGAACGGAATGCAGACAAAGTTTTGCCACGCGTCCGATCACACTGCAGACGGGGGGGCGTGGAAGTGGTGGCATTGAATTTAATGCACCGCCACGCCCCAGAACGCAAGGGGAAGATCGTGGTGTGCTACAGCAGCTACCGTTCTGGAACGCACCGCTTTCGGTGTGTACAAGCCCTTAGGTTATATATGGATTTTCACCAGTGACAACTAATACATTTATACTAGAGTATCTTTATTGGCAGTAAACAGTAACTATAAGTTTAGCTTGTTCACTGTCTGCTTCTTTCTTGGCATTCAGAAGACAAAATCAGCAGCTGTGGCTCATTACTCACGACAACATATAAAAGCCCCTAGCTTGCATTCTAGGCAATTGTACCATTTTATTAAATGTATAGGCTTCTATTAGTTGGATTCTCGTGTTTTGTGGTTTCTTCTGGTTCTTTCTATGGTTCTCCAGCAGAATTTTGAGATGTGTTTCACAGACATCAGCTGCTCTGTAATATATGCATTCAAACCAAGAAATCTAATGATGTTGGTCAGTTATGTCATCCTTTTTATACATCTACTGAAAGAAAAAGAAGTAAGAAAAAGCCATGAAGCCAAAAACAAAAACACCAAAAGCTGTTCTGTTATCAATAATTATTATCTTCCTTATTTACGGTTTTCTCTTTGCTTCTATAATGTGCCTTTGTGTTCTCCAGAAACAACCTCTAAGTATAAGGCAACTTGTCCTCATTAAAGAAAGTATGGTGAAACTTTGTTAAACAACTATTCGCAATACAGCTTTTTTTAATCTACATTAAAGAGCTCAAACAAAACATAAAACTACATTTATTATTATTATTATTATTACATAGTATTTATATAGCGCCAATAGTTTGTGCAGCGCTTTACAATATAAGGAAGACATTACAGTTACAATACAAGACAAGATGGTAAGGAGTTTCTACAGTTTTTGTAGACAAAGCTTAACACTCGTGGGACTGTAGGCAAAATCCATATAAGCAGAGATGACATAATAACAAACTACTCAACATTATAGAATAAAATTGTTCACGGTCCTTTATTATTGGCTTTAAATTAACAAAAGTTTTATTCTTTAACCATAAATCATTGAACAATATATAATAATCGAATTACAACTCGTTTTATCCAAAAACACATAACTCAGCCACTATGGCTCAAGCTAATCAGATTGAACCATCAAGAGCTAAATAAACTGTCCTGTGTCTCATGCACCATGAGCCTGGCACCCCTCCCACAACCCAGCCAATTCAATACAAGACTTTAAAAGACTATAAAAGTTAAAGATGTCTATGGTTCCCATCACATAAATGAACACCAATAGTTCTATACAAACCTACCAAACCCTCGTCAAGGTTGGAATAATAAAAAGATATACTATGAATTGATATCATAAATTTAGCAATGGACATTTTAATCCATTTTCTGATTTTAACCAAAAGCCGGAAATCATGTGTTACCAATCAACTTAAACAAGGCACTATTTCTGAAATAACCAAAATGGTGTCAGGTGAATTTAAGTGAATATTACTGTACATGCCAAATGTAATTTGACAAATAGTGTCAAAGGTTTTTTTTATTGCCAATATCATTACCACTAAAATGAGAATTAATAAGATTGGGGATGACCAGGTTTGACATAGCCTAGCCAGGGATGAGTGAACTGGGCAAAATTCAGTTCACAGGAGGTTAAGTGATCCCAGCAAAAAGTCCGCTAACTACGGACATAGTACTAAACCCCATTAAAGTCTATTGAAGCTGAAGTATTTGTAAAAAAAAAAAAAAAAGGCTTGGGTAGCTGAGAACTGCTATGGAAGACATGTACCAATACAAAAATTATTTTAATAAATGCCATTTAGCATGGAGATGTGGCTTACACATTAAAAATACACAGATCCTTTAAATGACATGCTTTGGAGATGCCCTAAACCTGCACATGAAGTCAAAGAACATTATAGTGTACTTATCAGTGAACCGTGCGCGGGTGTCCTCACACCGCATGCAGGTACCCACACGGGTGGACCAAACGCATGACCACACCAGACACTGCAAATGAGCTTATATACACAGTTTAATATGTACCCCAAATAATATAAACAGAAACAAGTAAGAGTAGTTAACTACATCTAAACCCAACCACATGCACAAACTAACAGGCAAGTAAACCCGGGGGAGCAAAGCAACACCAGTGGAGCTAAGGGACAAAAGACAGGGTGCTGGGGGGCACCAGGGCTCAGGACTGCAAACAGGTAACAGGACTCCCAGGAAACAGGTAACAGGACTCAGGACGGGAAGCAGGTAACAGGACAGGAAGCAGGTAACAGGACTCAGGATGGGAAGCAGGTAAGAGGACTCAGGACTGGGACTCAGGATTCACAGCAAATGGCGACAGGATACTGAGGCAATATCCAGACTGCAGGGAGGGATAAAATAGCCTCCCAGGTAGTGATTAATCACCAACAGCTGGGAGACAGCCACAGGTGAGGACTGAACATGCGGGCTCCACCTGAAAACACCTGTAGGTGAGCGTGGTTCCTGCGCCACCTTGAGGTGCTATGGTCCCTGACAGTACTCCTTTAACAATAGCATTGTTTGTTTACAAACAGCAGCCAGTGATCTGTCATTTAGGGGTGGTAGCACTACCACCCCTAAATGACAGATTCCCGATGGCTTCTGTTTGTAAACATAGTAGCAGATCTGTCATTTATCAACGGTAGCACTGCTGCCACAAAATGACAGTTCAGAATCTGGCTAGTGTTTATAAACAGACTGGGTAGGGGACCCTTGGTGACATTATTAACCAAATATGGCCATGATCATATTTTGTCAATGACATCACCCAGAATTCCTGGCCCATTTTGTTGACATACAAAAGCCAGCTGGGATATGTCATTTGTAATGGGAGTATCAGTGGGTGAAGATCATTTGATCATTTGGTGAGTCAGGTTTTCATTTTGGCGGGTCTTTGTATTAGATGTGGACCTACATAGCTGGACAACACTATCAACATTGAATTTACATCAGGGGACATTATTTTTTTAAATAAAGGCCTCTTTCTTCTTACTATCTTGACTTGAATTGTATTGTAATTTATCATATCGTTAAGAAAGGAAAAAAACAAAGATTCAGAGGAAGGTGCAGGAGAAAACTATTGTGAAGAAAGAAACACCACAGGAGCCATGCAGCCAAATAACTGACCCATGTAGAAGGGGCCACTGAGTTTTGAATATTATGCCTAATATAATCGAAATGATCTTCCAGAGGTGTGGTGGACATAACCTTCCTAATTTGCCCACTTCTGGTGGCAAAATGAGAAACTGGGTGATCTGTAAGCAGGGAAGATAATGTGCTATCTTATTTAATTTACTGTGAAAATAGCACAATATAGTAATAGTAGATTATTGATTAAAATGCAGCCTATGCTTTTTAACTATGGCAGTTTACAACTTGTGGAGAATTCATCAATTATGAGGCCCGCCATCTGTTTGTTTGGCCAGATGTGTAGCCAAGGTAACATTTCATCAGGGGTTGTTGCTTTTGAGGAAAAGCTCCTTTGGGGGCTGATTTTGTGAAACATGGCAACAATGCTTGAGACCACAAAATGCACAAATGCTTATAATTAGAATTAAGCAACTTACATTAACCTTCATTAAAAGTAAAACATACATCTTTATTATAGGATGTAGGTATAGCTGAACATGTAGCAAAAAGAAGTTGAGCCATAAGCCCACATCTTTTGTGCCCTATTCTAAACTCTTTTTTTAAACTTCCAAGATTATTTTAACATGTTAAAACAGGCCACTGCGTTGTCTGGCATAATGCTAGCATAAATGCAGAATGTTTGTAATTAATTATTAAAGGATTAAGTAACATTTCTATGGTTATCATCCCCTTTCTCAGAATATTTTCTATCAAATCTGATGTCTTCAGCTGAGGGTAAAAGGGAGAGAATATCTATGAGTCATTCAAGACTGATGTTCAATGCCTGTAGTTGGCTGTGCACATTGAACATCCCGATAATGTTGGTTGATTTTTTTCTTCATTGCACAACCACCTTCTATCCTCCTTTTTGCTGAATTAAAGATATATTTTAAAGATAACCTGCCATAGAGGCTGCCATTGCACACCCCTCTCTTCTACAAATGCTAGTTGTCTGGCTCTCCTGCTGACCCTACTGCTTAAATACTCTGAATCACTGACTTGAAATAAGTATGCAAATAAGGACTTCTCACTTTTCTCTGACTTTTCTGCTCTGCATACATGTTCTTGGCCAGTGATTCAGAAAGAATTGAAGGCAAAAGATCAGCAACTTTCCAGAGGGAGGTCAGCAATGTCAGCCCCTGTGATTCTTGTAACAGGTTTACCTTAAAGCAACACTCTCATCACCGCAGAAAATTTCCCAATTATTATATTAATGAAAAAGTGCTTTTTAAGACAAAGTGCACTTATTCTTTTTGCCCCTTTACCCTGACCTAACCTAATCCATCCTCCCACTCCACAGATGCATACTTACCTCAATCAAAACTACCTGGGTCGCAGCGGCCGCTATTGCGACCAGGCCATGGCGTTCCACCTGCTGGTGGGGGGGCCCAGCGAGGAAGAAGAGGGCCCCCCCGAGATCGTGCCTCTCCTTCCCTGCCGCTCTCCTACCCGCAGCATGTACCGGCGGCTGTGCGGCAGGGCTGGAGAGGCTGTCACACCAGTCCCGTAGAATGTCCTGCAGGCACCGCCAGGCAGCACATTCTGCTGTGTGAGGATCCTCTCCACTTAGCCCTGCACCCTGGCAGCAGAGACACGGAAGAGGGCCCTGCAGGAGAGGGAAGGAAAGTCTGGAGTGGGAAGGGGGGGTGCATTGGGGGATGCTGGTGGTATTCTGCATAGCTGACTTTTATTATAATGTATTGCTGGGACTTGTAGTCCTGCATAGCTGTTGGTATTCTGCATTGCTGTATGATGATTATACAGCAATGCCGAATAGCACCAACTATACAGGACTACAAGTCCCATCAATGCATTATATTTTTAAGTAGGGATACACCACTGCCAATACTGGGCATTTTCACGAGTACACATACTTGTGAAAATGCCCAGATACTAAATGCAGATACCGGTGTTCTGTCGAGAACTCCGACATAGTCGAATTTGCCGACCTCAGCATCTGCGCTTGCACAGAGACCAGTATTATCGAGGAAACAGGGATTTATTCACAAAGTATTTTTTTTAAATTGTTGTTTGTGACCGTTAATAATATTCCATCCATCATTTACTGTCATCCATCATTTACTGCCATCCATCATTTACTGCCATGGATGGCATATTATTAACGGTCACAATTAACCATTACAAATGAATTACTATTACTATTGCTATTACTATTACCATTACTTACAAATGTAAATAAATGCCGGTTTCCTCGTTAATCCAATCTGTACGTAAGCGCAGATACTGGGTCGGCGTTCTCGACAGAACACCGACACTAAAATTTTAGACAAGCAGCTGCCTGAGGTCCCGCGCTTGCTGGGGACCTCGGCAGCCTTCCTGTTAACCATGCGGTGCCATGGCGGTGGGGTGTTAGGGGGGGGGGGCCTTCATAGTTTCTTGCACTGGGGCCTTGAAGGTTCTAGTTACGCCTCTGTTGTTTGTTTACAGGGAGCACCACAAGTCTCTCTCTTCTGGCCAAATGTGTGCACATTACAACCCCATAGACTTCTGTGAGGCCACCTCTCTTCCTCCCCAGCCTTGGACAACAACCCAGTAGAGGTCTATAGGGCTGTAATGCGCAGATACAGTTGGGGGAGAGACGCTGGATGAAAACAAGCATTGGATCAGCTGTCAAATCAAGGTAGGTGAGCATGGAGGTGGAGGGTGGGTTAGGTCAGGACAAAGAGGCCAAAATGATGCACAAGTGCACTTTGTCTTAAAGAAGAACTCTGAGCAGTTATAAAATTAACCCCTGCAGTGGGGTTACCCCTGCACAGCAGGGGTTAGGTGCTTGTTTTGGTCTAAAATCTAAAATAAAATAGATAAATAAAAATCATCTGATTCTCAGTCCCACCTGACTGCTAGACCCGTGCCTCTTCTCCCCTGGGCTCTGGTGGTCTAATGACCTGTGACATCATCATGGTTATACAGTCTATTGTACATGAAGATGCTGTGAGGCATTCCACAGATGGAGCAGAGGGGAAGAGAGGTGAGTGATCACCACTGTGGGACCGAGGATTTTGTGAGTATATCTTAAGACCAAAACAAGCACGTACCCCTTGCACTGCAGGGGTAGCCCCACTGCAGGGGTTAATATTTAACTGCCTGGAGTTCTTCCTTAAAGTGCGCTTATCTTTTAACCTCTTCAGGGGCTCATGTCTCCTATGTTGCCTCAGTTGAGGTGATGCAACCTCCATTAGTCTCTTCAGAATTCAACACTTTTGGGACATTAAGATGTATGGCCCGTGCTGCATGCAGTGATTCCATTTTCTGGCCTGTATGCCTCCCCAGGAAACAGTAATGATACAGAGATCAGAAGATGGAATCGCATCGCACAATGAGGAGACACATTTGAAACTCCAGAAAGTTTGTATGTTGAAGCATCTGACGAAGGCTGCATTGTCTCAATAGAGAAAAGACGGGAGACATGGACCTCTGGAGAGGTAATATAATAGTCATATTATAGGGAGTTCCTTTTAGAAATATTAGTGTATGTGTATATAAATATGTATAATATATTTCTAATGTCTCTATAAGATTCATTTCAGATGAATGATTCTGTTTTCAATTTTGACTAATATTATCTGTCACTTCGACACGTACAGTATGCATTGCTATGTGACTGCTCCATTACTAATAACTGAGTTTGAGCAGTGCTTTGGGCAGTAATGGAACAACTTCCACTGTTATAATGAAAGCCGAGCATTAGTAAGTCAGGCTTGGGCTATGTGTCTCCGTTGACTCAATCGCCCTCCTGGCATGGACCGTATTCCTGTTATTTTGCATCTTATCGTTATCTACAAAAATGCAATAAGAGTTAAACTAGACTACACACTGGAAAAAGGAAATAATGAGTTAATTTGACAATGCTTTTCTGTTAAATGACACATTTGTTGACCAAACCTTTACTACCTCTACTAATGTATGATGTTTTCTTCACATTGTCATTGTTTATGTTATGGTTTGTGTACCGCTTTCTTGTCTGTATATGAAGTCATACAATTCTGATACATACAGAGCATGATGTTTATTCCGCAGAACATTTTTAAACAATGAATTCTTTGTTTCCTATGATGAGAAAAGGAAACAATAGCAGAGGTCAGTGGTCAAGAAAAACAGGATAACATTAGGAAAATTTCTCATCAACAAAGAATGCAGAAGTAGAGATAAAAACTAGTTATAAAAGGTGTTAAAAATGAAATTATAACTGTAAAGACCTGGAGAACCCTTAGGCACCTAGAGCAGAGCAGAAGAATGAGGCAATGCGGTGACATAGCGCCCTATGCCAAATTTTGGGTGTGGGGAAATTGTGTTTACAACTGTGAGGGGCTTGAAGGGGCATGTTTCAATGAATCCTGAGCCTACTTACTCTATACTCTATGCCCCCATATGCCACAGTACTGGCACTCACAAAATATGCTTTACATAAGAGTCTAACAGACACATACAAACCTCAGCACAAACATTTTTAAAAAATGAAACTCTTCCATTACGTATGCTTCTTTGCACACAGCCAACATTAAAGAACAACTTTATTAACACAGTGACAACTTAGGAACCAGAAACTGTTGAGACAAAACAATATAGCATAATGGGTGCATCAGTCAGGGGCATGTAGTGTACTTTGAGTGCAGAGGTCAGGAGTATGAAATGAGCAACTTAGGAGTTCATTTTTAAAAGTTCTGTCCCCGCTCACACAGCACTTGTGCCCCTAGATGACACTGACGAGTGTGTATAATACAGGGCTCAGGAGTGCGTAATGCACAGAACACCGGGCTCAGAAGTGCATATAGTTGACAGTGTTGAGCTCAAGAGTGCCCAACGCACATAGCACAGACCTCAGGAGTGCGTAACATGCAGAGCACAGGGCTCAGGAGTGCATTGTGTTCAGAGTGTAGGTCTCAAGAGTGTCCAAAGCATAGAGTACAGGGCTCAAGAGTGCACAACGTACACAGTGCAGAGCTCAAGAGTGCCCAAGCCACAAAGTGCAGGGCTCGAAAGTGCCCAGCGCACACAGAGCGCATGGCTCAGGAGTGTGTAATACACAGAACACAGTGCTCAGGAGTGCATAACGCTCAGAGTGCAGGGCTCAAGAGTGCTCAACACACAAGAGAGGGGAATTCTGCTTTTAGACAGTTTTCACTTGAACAGGTGTACCCATTGGATGATTTACCCTCCCCTTCTGTCCTGATGACAGTTCTAATCATTTATATTTCCCATCGCTTTCATTGTTTCAGTGACAATGGTTGCCTAGACAGATAAAAGTGGTGAATCTACCTAGCAGGGAACCAGACAGCACTAAAAACTTAACAGGGGTTTTAATCTTTTCCAAAACAAAAAAAGAAATTAAGCTATATATACCTTTTAACTCACCTAAAGGGTAACTGCTACACAAGTCATTTTATCATATACAGGGTTATTCACAAAAGGGTGAAGAGTTTGGTAGAAGGCAGGAGAAGGGAACAATCTAGGACAACATAGCTGAACTGGAAAGTGAGCTGAATTGCAGAATTTTTCTAAAGCAGTTATTTTGGCCTAAACTGTTCACTTCTACTGTCTTCTCCAAACTCTTCACCCTTTTGTGAAAAACCCCGATAATGTTATTAAATATTAACTTTCTATTTCAATCTGCAGTCAGCTAAGATTTTCCAAAAAGTTTTATCAAACTTTTATTAAAGTTTCAGATGCGGCTTCCTTCATCGCGATAACACTGGGGGTACTGTATACTATTTGTGTCCCAGAAATGTCACTCACTCAATGTAATTGACTGGCTGTTTTTCAAGTGAGCCGAAGTGACAGCCGAAGCATGGAGAAAGGTCGGCCAAAGCTGACCGATCTCCATGCAAATGACAGCTGGGCAGAGCCAGCCATGATCTCACGGCTCGCTCCGCCCAGTTGTAATGACAGATCAGTATCCCCAAATGACCTGGGGACACTGATCTGTCATTGAACAATAACAACTGGGCGTAGCCGGCAGTGATGTAATTGGCGGCTCCACCCAGTTGTTATTCATTGCCCGGGCCTGCTAGAAGACTCTGGCAGGTGCCGGCCAACAGGAAACAGTTGGGTGGAGCTAGATGTCACTGCTAGCTCTGCCCAATTGTTTTTCTTTTACCCGCGGGTTTTTTTTCTTTAAACTATTTACATTTTTTAAAACTTTCCTATTTTCTTACATTTTTAAAATTATTTTTGGACTTTTTTTTTTCTTGTTTAAATTAATTTCACTCTTTTTCTATTCTGCTCGGTACCTCAGAGGTACTGAGCAGAATAGCCGAGCCGAATAAGCTGCTGGAGCTTCGGCTCAGCCGATCCAGATGTTGGATCGGCTGAATTGAACTCCTTCTGCACTTCGGCTCAGCCGAACATGCACAGCGTGCACAGCATATTGGTATCACATTTGCTCTGTGCCAATCAGTTGGTACCATGCAGTAAGTAAAGTGTCTTAAAAATCAACAGATAAAGAGCAGGTTTGCTATTATGGAGCTATGCTCCCTGAAGACTACTGGTGATTTATTTACATTTAGCTTTTCTAGTCTGTTTTGGAACCCTATTTCTGACAACCACAAGGGTACTTCCCTTATACTCACACAAACACTATTATTTAATCCATTAAACGTGTCTTTTTGGTGCATATAAACGGAAGAAAAAAAATGTATTTAACACGTTTGCATTTTCCCGGTCATTCATGATCAAATGCCCGTATTTATCCATCATGTGGCTTACGTGTATAGTTACTTTTTACCTTTTTACTGTTGATATATTTGTTAAATTTTTTCTGTTTTTTCTTATTTTTGGCAACGATATGTGTTTCATTGCTATTTTAGCTACCATGATTGCTCTCTTATTGCATTCCTGGCAACTCTTAAATGCTGAAGCTGTCACTCCCGTTTTGTATTTTCTGAGAGCCAGTTTTCTTCTTCCCTGCTTCTCATTTGCTTTTTAAGACTTGGATTGAGTCACATAGGTTTAACTTTTGTTATCTTATATTTCTTACTCAGTGGTATGCACCCGCGAATGCCATTGTTTAAAACATCCTTTAAAAACTCCCACTTCTCCTCTATGTTCTTTCTTGGAAATATTTGGTTACATAGGAAAAAGTAATTTTTAGTACATTAAATTAAGAAACAATGTCAATGTTGGTAGCAATAATATAACATTTTTAACACACATGGAGTTACCCTTGTAAGGATTTAGGGAAAAAATGTCCTTACTTCATACCAATCTTTCGCATTTAAAAAAAAATTGAAAATGCCTCCTGCTTCTCACCTGACCAAAAAGTGAGCACAGCCCAGGTGTACATTACAGCACAGCTAGCATAAATGGGCCCATAAACCTCAGAGGGCTCTTGTGCAGCTAAACAGCCTACACATATTGTATGTTGACCCCTGCTGCCCTCTACCCTTGTAATTAACATAACCTTGCTAGGTCAGTAGAGCCTTGCAAGTGTATTGAGTGTTTTCCACTGTTTATAAGATTTGCTGCCCTGAAGGCAGTCAGATCACATTTGCGTATCTCACCACACTCTAAAATCTACAGTAAGGGCAGCCTGAATCAGAAATGCATAACTGATTTGTTTTCTTATTCATTCGATTGCATGGCTGCATGCTTGTACCCTACACAGCCAGCTCAAATATGCTGTTAAGAAATGAAACACAGTATACAGGATAGTATGCAGCATAATACACTCCAAAAAGAACAGGCTTTGCTTTTTCCATATTCTGCTAAATACTCCATAAATTGTACCAACATGTAATTATTTGACCTTATATTTTCCTAAACGTTGAACCACAAGTGCTTAATGCTAAATGGCAACCTTTTTTTGTAACATTATATGCTTTGGGGTCATCGCACAGTGTGTAATGCATCATTGTGCAATATTCAATGGCCATAATAGTACTTGGCTAAGCTCACCTCAAAATGTACTAAGTTACTCCAAGAATCAGATGCATAATGCAAAACATATACAGGGTAACCAGGGGACGCTGAACTGTCATTGCAATGAGAACTCGGCAGAGCCAGCCGTGATATCACGGCTGGCTCCACTAAGCTGTCATTAGTTCAGCGTCCCCTGGTTACCAGGTAGCCAGGGGACGATGAACTGTCATTGCAACTGGCCAGAGCCAGCTGTGAGATCACGGCTGGCTCCGCCTAGCTGTCAGTTGCAAGGCTTTCGGTTGGCCAAAGGACGGCCGCTCGGCCCGCTTCAGGTTTGACTTTAGCTCAGTCAAGCCGAAGCATATGCCTTCGGCTCGACTGAGCTGCTCAGCCAGCTTCGGGAGCTGTACGGGCTATAGTAAATAGCCCCTACAGCAGCCCTTCCGTTCTACTGAACCAAAGAGCTCAGACAGCCAAAGCTAGCCGAAGGATCCGCCGGAGCTATGGCTGATCCTTTGGCTAGCTTTGTGAATAACCCTCATAATCTATTTAGATTCCTATATTTCACAGTATATTTTACTTCTAAAAGTTTTCTGAATTTCCCACAAAAATTATCTTTTTTATCATTATTAATGCAGATGGTAACACAATGAAGACACTGTCATACAGAAAATTGTTGGTAACCCCACTATACTTTACAAATGAACATTTGCATTTTGATCCAATCTGAAATTGAAAAAAAATGCAATTGGAATTTAGATGTAATTGGTGAAGAAAATGACATAAAGGTTACATTCCATGTGCTGTATGATTATACACTGAAAAGCAATGGTCAGCCTTGGGCAAAGCAGTCTGGCTCTGTACACTATGAGCCTTGTTTCTGATGGCTTACAAAGCATTTCTTTAAGGAGAAAACAGAACACCCTTTGTAAATAGAAGTTCACGTTTCTGAATCGATGAAGTAACATTTAGGCAATGGCTAGTATACAGTCCAAAAAGAACAGGCTTTGCTGTTTCCATATTCTGCTAAATACTTTATAAACTATACCAACATGTAGTTAATTGACCTTATAGTGTTCATTATGATGGTAATGATTAAATTAAATAACTCTGCATTGGGCTTATTAACTGAAAACATCAATTTACAAAAAAAAGGCCCACAAGACTTTCATAACAACATCATCATTTCTGATGTGCAGCATCAGAAAATGTACCAATGCCAGCAAACTAATTCCAAGTGCATGAGCACAGATTTGATGTTAAAGCATTGTGTGAGGAGAGATAGGTGGAAGGCTAAAGTGATATTGAAGTCAAAAGGTTTTTAAGCAATTACAATTGCTGACTAAATCACTTAAAATTGCTGCTCCTTGATGTTTAAAAGTTTTAGCTTCCTATAGAATCAGATAGTGCCCTGAGCTCTGACCGTGATATCCTGTTTTAAGGTGGCTCCTTTTCCTTGCAGGATTCTATGGAGCCACCCTTGTGTATGCTAGTAAGCTGTGTGCATGGCTCCACAAAAACACAGATAATTGCAGAAACGTCACCAGCACACCAAATCCTTATAGGATCAAAATTCGTAGATTTATCGCAAACTCATGTCAGTTACACAAGCGCTTTCGGGGCCACACAGGGTCCCATCATCAGGCATAGCAATGACAGGGGGATGAAGCAGGGGGGCGTTACTGCAATTATCTGTATTTGGCGGCACCATCCGCAGTCATTCCAAGCACCCCTCCCCGATCACAGGTCATACCGGTAAGGAGTGCAACTAGTCTTTTCTTTTTTCCACAAAAACACAGACACAGCAAGGCAAGCCACCCTCTTCTTCCATTTCCAAGCTAGTAGATGCACAGATGCTGGAGACTGTGCTGTCCCTTGTGATCTTGTATTGGGCAGGGAGTTTAGGGATGCCAAGCTGAGAGAGTTGGAGCCAGCTGTTTGAATCATGAAGATTGTAAGTGCTTGGGCAATAAATAAATACTTTGCTGGGCAATTTATATTTGCTTGTCCTGGATTCCTTATTGCAAAAAGCTTAAGAGTTTAATACTACTTTAAATTACATTTTGTTCCATGGCTAGTTGTGTAAACAGTGATGGTGTCAAGACAGGCTTCTGCTTAAAGCCAAAAACGTTGTGACGCAAAGAGTTTGAAAGAGAGAGAAGGGGGAATCCATTTCCATTCTCTCTGGATTGGACTGGAAAGCAGGACAGAAGTCTGCAACATTATATTATAAATATGAAAGTGTTACTGACAGCAACTTGATGTGCGGGTAGCTGTGTGGCGTCTCTGCCAATGTCAGACAAGGCTGTGTGCCACCCCTGCCAGTCCACTGCCCTAGGTTATTGCCCATCTTGGTTATGCAGAGATGCAGGTCTGCGTATACTCAAAGATTCTTCAAAGTAGAGCTGTATGAGTTAACACTGGAAATGTCAGCAGGAAGTATGTGTGAGTTGTTAGTTAGGCCCCTTTCACATTGGCACCGGCCGTTCCGATCAGCAGGCGATCCATGGATGGATCTCTTGCTGATTGGAGCAGAACAGAACAGATGTCACTCTTGTCCATTCAAATCTGGCTGCCCATAGAGTGACATCGGGGTTTCGATCAGATCCGCCTGAAAAACTGACAGGCAGACCTGATCAGATCACCCATGTGAAAGGGGCCTTACACTTACCTCCGTGCTCTACTTTCTAAGTTACATCTCTTCATAAACTGTACCCAGAGCTCAGCAGTACCATTATCTCACTGCTTCTTGTCTGTGCACTTACTACTTCTCATTCTTGCAATGTTTTAAATAGAATTAGTCCCAGCACGCAAAGTCAGAAAGTAGCAAGGACCGGAAGGAAAATTGACATGGGCTGCATGCATTGAGCTGACAGTACCTTTGCAATCCAGGTACAATGTTAGAAGGGCTGGATCATAGCACAAAAGTAAGTGTAATCAACACTTTGCACCTACTTTCCACTGTCCTTTCCGTAGACATTTTTTAAAAGTGACACTAAAATCATGAGTTAAATCATAAAATGTGTTCAAGTACCCTAACTATTAACGAAAATATGTATATCCTCAAATCATCTCTGAATTCATGCTGACACTGTCCTTCCTTCTGGAGGGTGGCTACTTTTGTTCTCTATGGTCCCTTTGTGTTGTAAAGTAGCCACCATTCCAAGCTCACTACTGTGATGGACTATAATTTCAGTACAAATTAGTAAACTAAGGGGGTTCTTCACAAAGCTGCTGAAGGCAGCCGAGTGAATAACCCAGCCAAACTACATTCGGCTATTCACTCCGGCTCAGTACGGCTGATTTCAGCCATACATTGGCTGAAATCAGCCGTACAAAGGCTGCCTTGCACTTCGGTCAGTGAGTGAATAGCCGAATGCTGCTCTGAGGTACCTCTGACCCCGCTCTGAGGTACCTCTGAGGCCGCTCTGAGGTACCAAGCAGAATAGCAAATAGTGAGAAAAGTAGAAAAAAAAAAAGGTAAAAAAATAATAAATAAATATTAAATTAAAAAAAATAAAGATTTAAAAAATGTTTTATTAAAAAAAAGCAATTGGGCAGAGCTAGCAGTGACAGCTAGCTCTGCCCAACTATTTCCTATTGGCCGGCACCTGCTAGAGTCTTCTAGCAGGTCCTGGCCAATGAATAACAACTGGGCGGAGCCGAACGTGAGGTCATGGCCAGCTCCGTCCAGTTGTTATTGTTTAATGACAGATCAGCGTCCCCAGGTCATTTTGGGGATGCTGATCTGTCATTACAACCGGGCAGAGCCAGCCGTGAGATCACTCAGCTCCGCCTAGCTGTCATTTGCGGGGCGAAAGGCCAGCTGTTCGCCCCGATTCAGGTGTCACTTCAGCTCAGTCGAGCCAAAGCATATGCCTAATGCCTATAGTGAATAGCCCGTACAGCAGCCTTTCGGTTCGACTGAACCGAAGGGCTTCGGTGGCCAAAGAGAGCCGAAGGATCAGCCCAAGCTACGGCTGGATCCTTCGGCTCCTCTGTGAATAACCCCCTAAATGTGCAATTGTAGTCCATCATGAGAGTGAGCTTGGAGCGGTGGCTACTTTACAACACACACAGGGTAATGGTGAACAAAAGTAGCCACCCTCCAGAAGGAAGGACAGTGTCAGAATGAATTCACAGATGATTTGAGGATCTACAACTGAGTGATACACAAATAAGATACATTTTTGTTAATATTTAAGGTACTTAAATGCATTTTTTAAAGATTTTACTTCTGAGTTTAGTGTCACTTTAAGGTCTAATTTATTATCCCCAAGTTCTGCATACCATTATATAGCATTGCACTTTCTAAATGAGGTATCTGTATGTCAATTGTCTTACGTGTTACAGACTACACAAATGCCATACAATCTGTCACTTATATGTGTAAGTGACACTCTGACAGTTCTACATCATCTAACACTTTGTTTTCACAGATAAGACAGTATGGAGTCAGTGCTATGGCTTCATCCAGTTCTACAACAGTCTAATCATTTTCTCTGAAATCAAGTTGTAGGCTGCAGCTCTGTGCTTCCAGAGGGAGGGTCTAAAATTGAAGGTAAACTTGATTGCATTGAAGGAAGTGAGTGAGTAAGCCCCAGCTGTACAGCCTGTATCCTGTATCCTGACACTCAGAAGATAAGGTGGCTCGGGGGCTAGTGGAGCTCTCCTACTGGTATATGAAAGCTTAGTTCTCTCTGCCCTTATTTAGATTTTCTACTGTAGTCTCCAGGGGGAAAACAGAGCGACTGGCAACAGCAGAGGATGAGATTCTTTTCGTGAAAAGCGACGTAGCTAGCCAGCGGACATCCTCCTTTGCTTCACATCTGGAAAGTAAAATCCCAAGTTTAATTATTGGAAGCTCCACACAAGTAAGGAGGGTGTGTATCAGACAGAGAACTGTACTACAGGGGAAAAGAAACTGGAGGCAAGCAAGGAATGGCTAACATTTCCCTTTGGATGTATGCTTACGTTCTGCCAGTATTTTTGTGGCATATCTACCCTTGCAGTGCTTCATTTGAGGGTAGTGCATTTCACCTGGAAGCTGAAGGTAGCACTTCAACCACCAGCAAGATTGACTCCAATATCATAGATGTGCAGCAATCCTACATCCCAGCCAGACTCATCCCACTGTCACAGGTAACTTTATCTATTCCGCCTGTCATGGGTTAATTTCAGATTGCAGGAAACTGTTATATAAGCAAAAGATTTATATTTATAAAAACAAGTGTTAGCAGCAAACCGCCACTAATATTTTATTATATTGTGTATTCTATTACAGTATCTATTTATTTACACTTGGCACTGATTCTCACGTTTTGTAACAAGAAGTTCAAAGCTCCAAAACACTCAATATCCCAAATCCCATGCTTTTAGATTGTGACTGTACACATATGAGCGCTCAGGTGCCTGTAGCTCAATGCTTGAAACTTAAAAGGGTATGTGAGATACTTTTGAAGCAGAATGAGGTGTTTTTGTCCCTGCAGACTTCAATGGAAGCACCTGACAACTCCTGGAAATGAGTGATTTTTAAGGAAAAACAACCATCTCCTTCTCTTAGTACATATTTTACATTGGCTCAAAGCAAAAATGCTCAAGGCTGAAACCGCCAGAAAAAAACACGCAAAAATGCACAAATAAAAACGCTCCAAAATCTGAAAATGCTCAGGTGTGAATGCTCAGAGTGGAAGAGCTGCTGATGTAAAATATAACACTTTTTAGAACTGAGATTTTCAAAGTGTGCTATCCATTATCATGAATAATCACTTGAGTAATCAACATTCATTGATCCAAATGAATAAAGCTTAAATATATTGTAAAAGTGTGTGAATAATGATATTAATAGGGGCAGGTCAGTCTCATAGAAATGCTATTGCCACTAGAATGGCATAGAAATGTCTTACATAAAGTGAATATGTACCTTGTAATAGAACTACCAACCTAAAATGGCACTTAAATGTGAAATAACACAAAGCTGTGACACTTATCCTCTTTTTATTTAGAATCTACACATCCATGAACCACAGGTCAGAAACATGACATCACACAGGATAGGAAAACAGTTGCCTCACTATTTGGTTCCAGTTGTGCATGTCCTATAGGTCAATGATTAACTTTTAGTTTGTGCTAACACCAAAATAACAAATGCTCCATGTCTTTAAATAGTTCCAACGGTGCTGTTAGTGTATGTGTGGGTGTGTGTGGTGTGTGTGTGTGTATATAGGTATATATATATATATATCTATATATATA